>NW_007727227.1:394214-400128 GCF_000696425.1 Galeopterus variegatus
TCGGAGGACGTCCAGCGGCCGGCCTTTCCCGCCCGCAGCTGCTGCGGACCGTCCCAGCCCCAAAGCCGCCGAAGCCCCTGTGCCTCGCAGCCTCCCCCGCCCGGCCTGAGGACTTGACCGCTTTTTGGCCGGTGCAGGACCGCCAGCTACTAATCTAGCGACCGGGAGAACGCCTGACATCCCTGGACTAGAAGTTGTGCAGGGAAAATAAAACAGCCCAGAAAGTTTATTCTCTTTGCTGGTATTTTTTCCACTTGATGTTTTTCTAAGAAATGCACGCAACTACCCATTCACTTCGCTACTGCTCTGGTTTCGTATGTGATGTTTTACTTAGCTGTGCCTGACAGTGACACTCACACACACACACACACACACACACACACAAAACAAAAAACCAAAAAACACACGGTACTTTTATCATTTGGCAAATCTGCCTTGACTCCACCAGCAAATACCAAAGTCTTTTTTTTTTTTTTTTTATCACAAGGCTCGAAAACAATGGCATTAGAAATCGACTTTATGGTACTCTACTCAGTTTTGTCCCTGTGTGATTCCAACTACTCCACAGCAGAAAAGGTAACCAATATTCAGGGAAGAGTAGATTGGAAACGGTTTAGGCCTGCAGACTCGTTTCGTTTGAACTTTGATTATCTGCATGCATAGCAATTGGCATGACTGGCTCTTCCAGTGAAAGTTTTGTTTTAAAGGCCATCCTTTGTAGTTATTGAAATTCAAAAGCAAATAATAACTCTAGTGTTGAACACTAAGTTTCTATTTTTAGATAACATTGTTACTTCCTACATGTCTTTCTTTCTGCTAACTTCTTATTCGTAAACTTTGTGTCACATCTGCAGGACCCCAGGGCCAGAAGGCTAGGCTATACTTTAGGCATGTCCTTCCCTTTTTGATTCAAGCATTCACCCAGAAACCCGAGAGACTCCGTGGCCAGCCTAGTTAAACTGACTCCAAATTCCCTTACTTGCAAGCCCTAATGCCAAACTGTATAAAGAAATTTATTACCTAACCCAAATTGTTAGACTTAGAAAACAGGTGAATCACAGTAGTGTGAAGTCCCGCTGTCCCTCCCTGAGTATTCTCCAATGTCACTTACAGTACTCAAAGGACAGCTTAGTTCAATTTCTCCTCGGCCTCAGGCTGGTACAATCACTCCAGCGAAGTCCCCAGCTCTGGGTCCAGCTGGCCTGGGTCCTACCTGATATCTGAGGCACTGCCCTCTGCTGGAAGAGCCTTGGTTTATGAGTTATGAATCTCCCCACAGGTCATGCCTCCTTCCACACGTGCTGTTGCCTGATTTGGAACTCTGCTGCACATCTCACTGTCTAGCTGTCTCCAGACTGTCTGGTAGAATCCACGGCCCTCCACCAGCCGTGCTTGTAACTGAGTCTGGAAATTCCTCTTTTTAGCTAGCCCGTGTTGAGCAATCGTAGCAAGTCTCTGCTCTATTACTAACCTGTCAAAACAGGGAGTTCTTTTTGAGGTCGTCCCACCTATTGGCAACTCTAAAATCTCTGAATGTGTTGGCCGTGTTTTGGAGAGAGTTCTTTGTTTCTCCACACAGTGAAACATACTTCTCCCCTCAGTACAGAGTCCTGATGGGTCATTCTCATCAACTACAGGGGGGACAAATGTCATCGGTCTGAAAATCCTTCCAAACTTTCTTTAAAAGGGTATTCATTACAACATTGATTAGGAAAGCAAACAATTGGAAATAACTTAAATGTCCTTTAATAGATGATTTAAAAAATTACATACATATGGGTTCACAAAATGAGATATTATGCAGGTATTAAAAAAACAAAAGTAGATTTGTAAGTGCTGATATGAAAAGATGGCCAAGACATATTGTAAATCTGTAAAAGCAAGCTAGTGAACAAAGATATAGTTGCTCCCATTTGTGTAAAATGTGCGAGTGTGAGTGTGCCATAGTTATGTAGCCATTCAGATCTGAAAGTCATTAATTATGTGTGAGGGTTATTATGAAATAACTTTATTTTTTTCATATCATTTTAATTTTTAAACAATGACCAGGTATTACTGAGAAAAGGGGGAGTAAATATAACTTTAATATTTTTAAAGGAGGAACAAAGACAGTTGTTGATCAAACAAAAACAATATTCTGACTGTCTAGGGGTCAGTGGCTAGGTCTGCCCAATTTAAACTCCCTACCCCTGGCCGCCCTCCCCAAACATCTCTATACTTAGAAAAGTATTTTCACATACATTATCTCATTAGACTCCAGTTGTCCACCAGTGTACTTTCATTAGGCAATGAGGGTATAAAGACCAATTAGCACAGCCCAGCAGTTCAGAGCTAGAGCTCTGAAATGAGGCAGACAAACATTTCAACTGCAGCTCCCACATCTATTAGCTGTGTGACCTCAAGCAACTGATTTTTACTTGTCTGAGCCTCTAACTCCTCACCTGTACAAAGGAGACAAGAATTTAATGGGAGAATGTACTGAGGTATTACAGGTAAAGGCTTAGCATAGTCCCTTGCACATTATGAAGACTCATTAAATGCTACCTATTTGGGTTTTTTTTGTTGTTGTTGTTGTTTTGTTTTTTTAAAAAAGATGACCGGTAAGGGGATCTCAACCCTTGGCTTGGTGTTGTCAGCACCATGCTCAGCCAGTGAGCAAACCGGCCATCCCTATATAGGATCCGAACCCGGGGCCTTGGTGTTAGCAGCACCGCACTCTCCCGAGTGAGCCACAGGCCGGCCTACCTATTTGGTTTTTATTTTAAAAATTTGATGAAGTTTTTTGTTTGTTTTTTTTTAATAGAGAACATAAGGAGGAGGGAAACAAAATTTTAAAAGCCTGTTTTAAATGCTTCTTGTGTTTCCTTTCAGGGAAAAAATACTATTTATATGGCAGTATATCTATCAATTCACCTTCTGTATGTATTTTTTTAAATTGCTACAAAAGTAATCATACTATACACACTATTCTGCACCTTGCTTTATTTCACTTACTATATTTTGATGTTTTTTCCATTTCAGAACATATAGATCTGCTTCATTTTTTTTCATGTCTGTACCATAATTTAGTTAAGCAGTTTCTCATTGAAGGACATTGGTTGCTTCTAGCTCTTTGCACTGAACGTCTTGCACATATATCATTGCCAGTTAATCTTTTGGATGAATTTCTAGTAGTTTAATAATTGAAACAAAGGGTACTTGTACTTAAAATTCTTCTGGTAAATATTGCTAAATTGTCTTTCAGAAAGGTGACGCCAATTCACATTCCCACCAATGTAGTATGACCATATTACTTTCTTTATAACCTCACCCTAGGTATTACTAATTTTAGCATTTTATGGTTATTGTTCATTGCTTTAGGGTATTTTCAGAACTAACAAATGTAGGGTAGTGTTTTAGAAGGAATTTGGGCTTCAGAGTCAGACAGTCCTAACATTGCCCTTTGCCAACTACACCTCCAATCCCCTGACTTGTAAAGCTGGGCATAACAGCAGTATCTAACTCATAGAAGAATAAATGAGATAACCCAAACCCATCCAAAGCATTTAGCTTTCCACGCACTGGCTTCTCAATAAATATAAACTGCTCAAGTAATAATTTTTCACTCCCAAGGCTCAAAGATGGGAAGAGAGAATAGGGAAGACTTCTCCAGAGATCATGGCCTTGAGGTTCAGAACTTTTGCTTTAACTCTGTACCAACTGCTTCTCCAAAGTAACTATTACTCAGCCATCATTTTCAGGAACACAACCAATGTTTATCATACTGGGCCGGCCCGGTGGCTCACTCGGGAGAGTGCGGTGCTGATAACACCAAGGCCCCGGGTTCGGATCCCATATAGGGATGGCCGGTTCGCTCATTGGCTGGGCGTGGTGCTGACAATGTTTATCATACTGTGAAGAAATCTTAGGGTATAAACTATATGCAGAATATGTAAATTACAGGTACCTAATCTCATTATATGAAATTAGCTTGGTACAAGTTTAAAGTGCTAGACAGTGTGCTTCGGGCACTAGTTGCTCACTTCTCTTATCCCTCCCTTCTTCCCTTGAAGTTGGTACCTCCTTCAGTTGCAATCCTTGGATCCTTGGATTAACTATGCTGGATAATTCACCCTCCCTTTAACTTTCCAAGTGAGCCCTCTTGCCTTCTAGGTCCTGGGAAAAAGCCAAGACCTTTTGTATCCATGCTGCAGTCCCCTCCCTTCTCTTTTGCTCAAAGTTGCCCTTGAGTTACCAGAAAGTTTAAGTCAGTAGAGTCCTCGGACTTTGCCTACAGAAATCTTCTGAAGGGTGTCTTCTCCCCTTCAATGCCTTAGCAGCCCCTATTGATAGCAGTTAGATTGTCCTGGCTTCTTTCCAGTTCCTTCTGGCCTCTAAGATTCCAACCTTCCCTTTCAATTCCTGCCTCCAGCCCACCAGGCATTTCCTCTGCATGCCAGGCTCCCCCAGGTACACAGAATCAATTTTATACCTTTATTATCTGTTTCTCATGATAAAAAGTAATGTTCTTTGCAAAAAATTATAAAATAAAGATGTAATCCCACTACCCAGGGAAAATCACTATTAGCATTTTAGTGTCTTTCACAAAATTTTTCTGTGAGAGTTAAGGAATATTTTTTTAAAACTAAGAATAAGGTCATATAATTTTGCAAGCAGCTTCTTTCACTTACTAAAACATCATGTCTGCATAAAGTATTAAAAATGCTCATACAACCATTATCGTCCACCTTAGTAAGCCTTTTTTCCTGGAGCTTTAGTTTTTCAATTTTACTCACATTCAACCCTGCCCACCTGACATCCTTCATCCATCCAACAGGATTTCATGGGAAGGGCTGCTCACTTCAGAGGCCACTGCCCCAGTCTGGTCAGGCAAACACTCCTATATAGATCCAAACCTTATTTTTCCAGCTGACAAAGTTAGTTCCTCAGAACCCAGGGGCCTACTAAATAGGGGTATATGTAAAACAGGTCCGAGCCCCTTAATCATTTTTCCCTCTCCATTTCATCTTTAATTTCAAAGACAGTAGTTAGGAAAGCTTTTGTCAGCTATTAAGTGCCACATAAATTTAAGGAATTAGTATTAATAATAACCACACCCCTAATTTATGGGCATCAGAATCACCTGGAGGTGATCTTAAAACACAGATGGCCAGGTCCTGCTCCGGAGTTTCTGATTCAGTAGGTCTGGAGCAGGGCCAATAATGTGCATTACTAAGTTCCCAGATGACATTATTGCTGCTGGCCCAGGGACCACACTTTAAGCACCACTGTTCTATAAAGTGGTAGGACTTTATTTGGCTTTTCTCTGCTCAATATTCATTAACTTATCTACTTATTAATTCATCACACATTTACTGAATTCCTACTCTGTGCCAAGCACTTTGCCAGCACTTTTGAGGAATGCAGACAATAAAATCAACATTTACAGTACAGCATGGCAAGTCCTATGATACAGATATTGCCAGGGTACTGTGGGTGACTCAGGAAAGGCTTCGGGGAAGGTTTCTTGGGGAAGGTGATTGGGCAGTATGCAAGGAGGCAAGAGGGGTGGGCAGGGGCTAGAGACAGATAAAGAAAAGCCCAGTGTAGTAGTGAGTTTGTGTAGCAACCCTCCCGCTGAGGGCTGTAGGAAGCCATGAAAGGTGTTTTTACAAAGATCTGGCAGTACATTGCACTGAGCAAAAGCACGGCTATTGTATCCAGGTCAGGTTCAACTATTAGCTGTGCTGCTTGTGTGATCTGGGGCAAGTTAAAGTTATCTTCTCTGAGCCTCCCTTTCTGTGGAGGATACCAACATTAACAAAGATAGCCTAACTTTTTAGAATTGCACATTGCACATATGCTATGCTTGGGAAAAACAGAAAACTTTCCCAGGACTAAAGCCTCTTGTAGATTAAAAAAAAAAAAAAAAAAA
>NW_007727227.1:401128-439237 GCF_000696425.1 Galeopterus variegatus
GAACTTCACATGTCTGCAAGGGAAGAGAGAGGGGAGGGAAACTTTAATTGGCTGGTGAGTCAATGTGGAAACTCTGATAAGGTATAGAAATAAATGATACACCAGTACCAGAAACTACTTCCCGTGCAGTGTTAGATTTATCTTGTAGATTAAAAAAAAAAAAAAAAAAATATTGTAACACAGCAAAAATGCTTGCTCTAAGGGCAGATGTCCTTGGTGCAGCTAAACCTTACGATGGGAAAATACTATGAGTATTGTTCTTTTTGTAACCAGCTGTGTTCCTTTTCTGTAACTTTCTTCCCTGGAGAATAAAAACTGAGAGAAAACCTTGCTTGGGGTTATTTCCTAGGAATCCTGATCTCTTGAAGGATTTGCCTGGGAATTAACCCCTTCCAGGCCTCTCACTGCTCTGGAGAAACGGGCTTTGAGTAATTGTTTGCATCTCTGTCACCCTGGGAGAGGTGACACCTTTCCTCATGTGTAAAGGAAAAAGAGCATCCACCTTATTCAGGTGCGGAGACTGAGTAAGAAAAAGTACCTAAATGCCTGGCATACGGTAGGTGTTTAACAAATGGTGATTATTGATCAAGTTTGAACCTTAGAAAGCTAAAGACATGGAAGACATGTGTGAAGGTTAATTCTAGATGTCAACTTGGTTAGATGAAGGAATGCTGAGAAACCTGGTAAAGCAATCTTTTCAGGTGTGTCCATGAGGGTGTTTCCAGCAGAGATTAGTATGAGAGTCTGAGTGGCCTGGGTGGGAAAGACCCACCCTCAGTGTGGGTGGGAACCATCCAGTCCGCTGCGGGTCCAGAGAGAACAAAAGACAGAGGAAAGAGGTGAAGCTCTCTCTTGATCCGCTGGAGCTGGGACACACTCTTCTCTCCTGTCTGTGGACATCAGAGCTCGAGACTGTTCAGCTTTTGGGTTCCAAGACTTATACCAAGGACACCATCACCTTCCCTGGTTTTGAGGCACGCTACCAGCATCCAGTTTATAAATGGCCTATCGTGAGACTTTTCTTCATAGTCACATGAGCTAATTCCCCTAATAAATCCCTCTCATATAATTATAACATATCCTATTGATTCTGTCTCCCTGGAGAACCCTGACTAATATGACATGTGTCTCAGATTATTACAATTCATTTGAAACTGCCCAGCTAGTCCAAATATCGAGGCCATATTTGATAGTGGCAAGGTTGAGGATTTAATGGTATAATGATGATGATTTATTGATTACAGATTATATGCCAGGTATTGTGCAAAGTGATTTACACACGTCATTTCATCTAATCCTAGCAATAACCTTAAGAGTTAGGTACTATTATTATTATTTCTAATTTTACAAATGAAGGAATTAAGACTCAGGGAAGTCAAGTAACTTGTAAAAAGTCAAACAGCTTGTCAGTAGCAGAGCTTGAGTTCAAACTAAGGTCAGTCTGACCCCAGAGCCTATACTATATTAAGCACCTTGTTCCATAGCAAGCAGTTTTGTTTCTGTGGAGCACAGGGCAGTGAACAGATAGTGGGACGACATTAAAAGAATTTGGACTTTATTCTTCTGTTTTTCTGACCTTGAGCAGGGCTGATTGTTCCCACTGATTTTATCTCTCCTTTGGGAACACAACTTCGTGGTCTGCCGGAGGCCATTTGACCTTGGATCCTTGGCACCTGGTGCTGAAACTGGGGTGGTCACTATTACCTTCCAAAGTGCTCTGGAGAATTTACAACAGGGAACTTCTCTTGCCACTGAGGCCACATTCAACTCCCTAGGAGAAGGCGGGGGTAAGCTTAATTATTTTTAATACTGCTATTACAAATACCAGTTATTGTTTATTGGGCATTTGCCATGTGTCAGGAATTCTGTGGAATGCTTTAATCCTCACAGCAACCTTATAAGGTAAGTACTGTTATCATCATCTACAAGTTTAGAGATGAGAAAAACGAGGCTCACACAGCTAAGTTCACACAGCCAGTAGATGCAGATTCATTTTTTTTTTTTTTTTGAAAAGATGACCGGTAAGGGGATCTTAACCCTTGACTTGGTGTTGTCAGCACCACGCTCAGCCAGTGAGCGAACCGGCCATCCCTATATGGGATCCGAACCCGTGGCCTTGGTGTTATCAGCACCGCACTCTACCGAGTGAGCCACAGGCCGGCCCGCAGATTCATTTTTGTACACATCTTACATTGTTAATTTCTTCCTTTAACTCTGTAGCTATAACACATCTAAAGATGAGTGTGATCCTCTTGGATGCTTCTACTGCCTAGATGTTTAGTGACCATAAATAGTTCAAACCCTCTTTTTAATGATGTGTGTGCAAATCATGCCTGCTTCTCAAAATTATTTCATACCATAAGAAGTCATTCTTCCTCTCCCCCTATTTATGAATTCATTCTTCTTTTTAAATGGTCATTTATAATAATTTCGTGCAAGACTATATTTTTGCTATTTAGTACAAATCCTTAATGTGAAATTGAGGACTCCTCGAAAAGTATGGTTATGAAAATATTGTGGACTCCAGTCCCATTCGATGAGACTTCCAAGGGGACTTTATCCTAAGTGCTTCAAAACTTACAGAGAGTAAATTTCTAGCCTACTTGGGCCTCCATGCACTCTCAAAAATTTCCCCAGTTGGTAATCAAAAATGAGAATAGAAAGAAATTGCCTCCAAATTGAATTCTTAGACATTTAAAAGGATTGGTATCTGAATGCTTTAAAAGGCTGGTATTTAAATGTGGGAAATGATGTAAAAAAGTAATGTAAGGATAAGATAGATATTATTGCTTGCTAAAATGGATCATTGTTATTTTCTTTTTTAACTTTATGGCAATTTATAAATCCTGTTGGTTTTTTCCCCATTTGGAGCAGCTAGCCGAACATGCAGATTTCTAGCACTAGGTGTCAGCAAAAGATTAAATTAGAAACACCCACCTGGTTGGTTTTTTGGGTTTTTTGTTTGTTTGTTTCTTTCTTTCTTTCTACTTTTCTGTATTTTTCAATGTTTTTATAACAATCAAAATCAAATACATGTCCTGGATTTTAAAAGAAGGATACAACACACTTTCTGGTTGCTGTGACGTCAGTACCAGAGGGGCTGGGTTGCTGCTACTCAAAGTAGGCTCTGTAGGGAGATCATCGTGGCTTAAGGAATTGTATGATTAAGTTTGACCTTCAGCTTTGAATGGTCTGGAACTCAATTTTGTGTCAGCCAGAAAGCTGGGGGATCAGAAGTTTGGAGGTGAGTGTAAGGTGGTAAGGTACACGCTTGTGAACCAGTTCCTAAAAGTCTAAATAATACATTAATTTACACAGAGAAATATAATGTTCAAGGCAACCACAGTGCTTGTGCTGATTAATTCAGTACTCTTCACAGTTGGACAAGATGAACAAAATTAACTTAGAGGATCCCATTGAGAGTCAAGGAAGTGGGCTGATCCTAAGGGCCTCTCAAACTTATTAGGTTCAATATTTAGCATATCATTGTTTTCTTATTTTAATCTCCAGAGCTTCCTGTATCCAAACAACTATTAAGTCCTGGCAATTCTACCTCCTTAGTATGTCTTATATCTGTCCCATCCCATGTCTGCTCTAATGTATAGAGAGATTTGAGAAACATTTATGTGACATTTCTTTCCTAAACTTTGTAATAGCCTCCTAAACGGTTTTTATGTTTCCAACCCTTTCTTCACGCTTCTAGCAGTGTCATGAAGCAAGTCTGACTACATCTTTCTGATTTCAACAACTCACAATCAGAATAAAGTACAAGTTCATACACATGGAATATAAGGTCTTCTATAATCTTGTCCCTGCTTACCTTCCAATCACACCTTCCACTTCCGTACCCTTTATGTTCTGGTATAACCAAACTCACCATGGGTTCAGTAAATTTGCACCCACTCTCATGGCTTTCAATGCCATCTCATATATACTACAGACTCCAGTCCAGACTGCTCTCTGCAACTATAGATTCATACTCTGTAGTTCCACTTTATGTATTCAGACACCTCAGATTTAATATGTCCAATGCTAAATCTTGATAACCACCTCTCCTAAAAAATAAACCCATGCCCTTCCTGCAGTCTTAAAAGTCTCTGTAAATGGCAACTGTAGCCTCCAGTTGCTCAGGCCAAACCCTTGCAGTCATCTTGGAGTCCTCTTTCTCTCATGCCATACCATCCGATCCATCTGGAAACACTGAAGGTCTTACCTTCATAAAATGTCCAAAATTTGACCACCTCTCACCACCCCAAATGCTGTGAACCTGATCCAAACCACCATTTTCACTTTCCTGAATGATTACTGTATTTTTCTAACTGCTCTTGCTGCATGTAAACTTACCCCCCATTCGGTCAATTTTCAACACATTAGCCAAAGTAATCTTGTTATAGCCACAAAACCCTCCAGTGGTTTCCCATCTCACTCAGAGTAAAATCAAAGTCCTTATAATTACCTAGAAAGCCCTTCCAAGATGATATGTACACTCTGACACCAGCCTTTGGACTTGCTATGTAGTCTGTCTAGAAAGTGCTTCCCCCAGATTCACACAACTCTCTTCCTTTCTTTAGGTGTTTTACTCAAAAGCTGCTTCTTCACTGAAGCCACTCTGTATAACATTGCAACCCCGTCCCCTCCACCCCCAAACATACAATGCCTTCAAGCCTTTTTTGGAGGTGGGTGCTGCTGGCCAGTGCAGGGTTTGAACCCTGGACCTTGGTGTTATCAGCACCACACTCTCACCAACTGAGTTAACCAGCTAGCCCCAAGCCTTCTTATTTGTTTCATTTTTTCTCAGTAGCACTTATCTTACATACTCTATGTTAACAGATCTAAAAATTGTGGTTTTTAAAGAACATATCCCATGTTTTTGTTTTTCATAAAACAGGTGTTTTATTTTATTTTATTAAAAAAAATAGAACAAGGTCGTGTGTATTTTCATTTTGGAGATTTTGTTTTAAATATCTTTCTTTTTTTTGAAATAGAAAAATATTGACTTCAAAAATTTTAGGTACTGTTCAAATAATAGTCTTCACATAGTTCATATGGGTTTCTAAAATATAGCAGGATCTTAAAAATAAAGACCGCTGATCCACTAAATGTTTTTACAGAAATAGAAAAATCTTTTTTTTTTTTTGTCTTTTTCCGTGTCCGGCAACGGATCGCAACCCTCAGTGTTGCCCCCGCACCCCGCTCAGCCAGTGAGCGGGAACCGGTCTGTATGTGGGATCCGAACCCTCAGGCGGGAGCACCGCCGCGCTTCCCAAGCGGCGCACTTATCCAGTGCGCCACCGGGCCGGCCCCCAAATATGCTTTAATTAGGGATTTTAATGTATCCCGTATTAGAATATAAGTTTATGAGGACAGGGATTTTGTCAGTTTAGTTCACTGCATATCGCAGAGTCCAGAACATAGTGCCTGCAACATAGTGGGTGTTAATGATGAGTCTATTAAACTGTTTATACTATTCTGCACATGTAATATTTCTTTCCCATGTGCTTCTGTTTATGTTATTACCTCTGCTCAGAAAGCTTTCCCCTATCTTCATTTTCCCCCCTATGAATTTCCTGCCAGCATTCTTTTTTTTAGTTTTATTGAGATATAATTTACATGCAATATAATTTATCCATTTAAAGTGTATAATTCAATGGTATTACTATATTCACAGAGTTGTACCACCATCACCACAATTTTAGAACATTGTCATCACCTCAAAGAGAAACATCGTACCCTTCAACTATTGGCTCCCATCCCCCTATTCCCCCCAGCCCTCATCAACCACTAATCTACTTTCTGTCCCTGTAGATTTGCCTATTTGGGACATTTCATATAAATGCAATTATATAATATGTGGCCTTTTGTGACTGGATTCTTTCACTTAGTATAATATTTTCAAGGTTCATCCATGCTGTAGCATGTATAAGTAATTCATTCCATTTCATGACCAAATAATATTTCATTGTATGGATATACAACATTTTGTTTATCCATTCATCAGCTGGTGGACATTTGGATTGTTTCCACCTTTTGACTACTATGTTTTCATTTCTCTTGAGTATATATATATATAGGAGTGGAATTGCTGGGTCATTCCATAACTCTAGGTTTAACCATTTGAAAAACTGCCAGACTGTTTTCCGAAGTGGCCGCACCATTTCACATTTTCACCAGCAGTGTATGAGCGTTCCAGTTTCTCCTCATCCTCTACAATATTTGTGATCACCTGACTTTTTGATTCTAGCCATCCTAGTGGGTGTGATATGATATCACATTGTGGTTTTTATTTGCATTTCCCTGATGAGTAATGACGCTGACCCCTTTTCACGTGTTCATTGACCATTTGTATACCTTCTTTGGAGAAATGTCTATTTAGATCTTTTGCCCATTTCAAATTGGGTTATTTGTCTTTTTATTATTGAGTTGTAAGTGTTCTTTATACATTCTAGATACAAGTCCCTTATCAGACATAGGATTTGCAAATATAATCTCTCATTCTGTAGGTTGTCTTTTCACTTTCTTAATAACGTCTTTTGAAGCATAAACGTTTTTAAGTTTGATGAAATTCAATTTGCCCATTTTTCTTTGGTTGCTTGTGATTTCAGTGTCATATCTAAGAATGCTTTGCCAAATTTGAGGTTAAGAAAATTTACCATAAATCTTCTAAGAATTTCATAAGTTTAGCTCTTACATTTAGGTCTTTGATCCATTTTGAGTTATTTTTTTTATGATGTGAGTAAGGGTCCAATTTCATTCTTTTTTTCATGTGGCTAACTAGTTCCAATGCCATTTGTTGAAAAGACTATTTTTCTTCATTGAATGGTCTTGGCACCCTGATCAAAAATCAATTGACCATACATGTATGAGTTTATTTCTGGACTCTCAATTCTATTCCATTGATCTATATGTCTATCCTTATGGCAACACCACACTGCCTGGATTACAGTTGCTTTTTATCAAGTTTTGAAATTAGGAACTGTGAGTCCTCCAACTTTGTTCTTCTTTTTCAAGATGGTTTTGACTATTCTGGGTCTCTTGCAATTCCATATGAATTTTAGAATCAGCAAGTCAATTTCTTAAAGGAAGCCAACTGGGATTATGGTAGGGATTGCATTAAATCTGTAGATCAACTCAGAGTATTGCCATCTTAAAAATAGTAAGCCTTCTGATCCATGAGCATGGAATATTTTTTAATTTATTTAGATCTCCTTTAATGGATTTTTAACAATATTTTATAGTTTTCAGAGTACGAGATTTGCACTTCTTTTGTTAAATTTCTTCCTAAGTATTTTATTCTTTTTGATGCTATTATAACTGGAATTGTTAATTTTATTTTTGGATTTTTCATCTTTAGTGTCTAGAAGTACAATTGAATTTGTATATTTATATTGTACCCTGAAGACTTGCTGAACTTGTTTATTAGCTCTAATAGTTTTTCGTGGATTTTTTAAAGCATTTTCTATATAAAAGATCATGTCATCTGCAAATATAGTTTTACATTTTCCTTTCCAATAGGATGCTTTTTATTTTATTTTCTTGCCCTGCCTAAAACTTCCAGTATGATGTTGAATAAAAAACTGTGAGAGCAGATATCCTTCCTTGTCTGATTTCTCATCTTAGGAGGAAAGCAGGCAGTCTTTCACCAAGTAGCTGTGGGTTTTGAATACATGCCATTTATCAGGGTGAGAATGCTCCTTCTGATCCTAGTCTGTTGAGTGTTTTTTATCATGAAAGTGTTGGAATATTTGTTAAGTGATTTTTCTGTGTCTACTGAGATGATTGTGTAGTTTTTTTTGTTGTTGTTCTATCGATATGATATATTACATTAATTGATTTTCAAATGTTGGCCCAATCTTGCATTCCTGTGATAAATCTCACTTTGTCATGGTGTATAATTCTTTTGATATTTTGCTGGATTCAGTTTGCTGGTATTTGTAGAGGTCTTTTGCATTCATATTTAGAAGAGATATATGTCTGTATTTTTTTTTCTTGTTATCTTTTTGTCTTGTTTTGGTTTCAGGTAATACTAGTTTCATAGAATGAGCTGAAAAGTATTCCTTACTCTTCTTTTGTGGAAGAGTTTGTGAAGAATTGTTGCTAACTCATCTTCAAATATTTAGTAGACTTCACGTGAAGCCATCTGGGCTTGGGTTTTCTTTTTTTTTCTTTTTTTTTTTTTCCTTTTTGTCTTTTTTCGTGACCGGCAACGGATCGCAACCCTCAGTGTTGCGCCCGTACCGGACCGGGACCAGCAACGGGACCGCAACCCTCGGTGCTGCGCCCGCACCTTGCTCAGCCAGTGAGCGGCCGGTCTGTATGTGGGATCTGAACCCTCGGTGGGAGCGCTGCCGCGCTCCCAAGCGGCGCACTGTAGCAGTGCACCACCGGGCCAGCCCGGGCTTGGGTTTTCTTTACAGGTAATTTTTGTTTGTTTGTTTTTTAACTTAATCAATCTCTTACTTGTTATAGGTCTATTCAGATTGACTATTTCCTCTTGAGTCAGTTTTGGTAGTTTGTGTCTTTCTGGAATTTGTCCACTTCATCTAACTTATTTGTTTTATTGGCAGACAATTGCTCACAGTATTCTTTAATAATCCTTCTTATTTTTGTAAGGTTGATAGTAATGTTCCCTTTTTTGCCTGGCTAATATATATTCCTTCTTTGAGATCCAACTCACACATCATCTACTTCAGGATTTTTTTTCTTCCCCCCCCAAAAAAAAACCTTTCTGAAGTAATATTTTAATACCCCCTTGTTCTCTCATCATATCATTTTCCACATTGTATTATTGCCTCTTTATTATGTCTATTTTCCTCCTAGACTGTAAGCAACTTGAGTGCAGGGACTTTGGTCTTAGTGACAAAAGATGCATAATGAATTTTGTTTTTGAAATTAACTGAAATTAGTGTCTGTTATCAAGTTCCCCTAGCCTGGTGCATCCATGTCCACTCTAGTACTACATTTGCTAATCAGAGTAAATGTTTCTATTCTGTCATTGGTGTCCCCCTCTCCTCGTAGAAATACAAAGACACATTCTTATTCTTGACCTCTTCCTTGGTAATTCTCCACATTTGTCTCATATGATGATTCCCTCTCCCTCATCCAGGAGTTGCCAATAACTTTCTTAGAAAGCTAAGTTTCAGTTATTCATATTTCATCCTTATGGATTATCCATGGATCCTTTTAAAATCTCTGGCCGAAAAAAACATAAATGGCCCTTAAACATATGAAAAGATGCTCAGTCTCACTACATAATATGAAAAGTGTATATTAAAACCAGGCTGAGACACCATTTCTTACTATCAGACTGGCAAGGGACAAAACATTTGATAATACACTTTGTTGGCCAGGGTGTGGAAAAACTAACATTCTCAGACACTGATAGTAGGACTGTAAACTGTTAACTTCTAGTGAGAGCAATTTGACAATTTCTATCACCATTATAAATCTACATACCATTTGACTCAGCAATTCCAGTTCTCAAAATTTGTCAAACAGATATACTCACATGCACTTGAAATGACATAGGTAAAGAGTATTTATTGCAGCATTATCCAAAACATCAAAATATTGAAAACAATCTAATTGTTCTTCAGTATGGGACTTGTAAATTATAGTTAGGTAGTGAAATATTACACAGCCATAAAAGATGAGGAACTCTTTATGTAATGATTTAGGAATAGTCTTCAAGATGTATCATTGCCTTAAAAAAAGCAGAGTGTAGAGCCTGTGTCCAGCATGCTGTCATTTGAATAAAAGGGGAGAAAAGTTACACATGCATATTAGTTTGTATGTACATGAAATATTTTCAGAATGATAAATGAGCTTAAATCTTTGGTTGCCTCTGGAGAGATGCAGTGGGTGGCTGAGGAACTTTACTGTCTCTCCTGCTATTTGAATTTTTAATCATATTAATATATTGCCTATTCAAAAATAAGCAGATGTATGGACTCTTCTCTGTCTTGTGCCTTGAGACTGTGTGGTTAGTGAATTCAAAGTCATGTACATATTAGCTTATAATCCAATGATAGACTAAAACACGATCCTAACGTCCTGTCTACTGCAAAGGATATAATTTATTCCATCCATAGTCCAATGTTTCTCAATGTGTGGTCCCCAGCCCAGTAACATCGGTATCACCTGAGAAGCTTGTTAGAAATGTGTAGTCTCAGGTCTCACCACAGACCTACTGAATCAGAAACTCAGGGGTTGGGCCCAGCAATTTGTGTTTTAGTAAGCTTTGCATGGGATTCTGATGCAAGATCAAGTTTGAGAATCACTACAACGTCAAATCACCTGATGAAATACATGTATTTAATGAGCACGTGTTGTGCAGATTATTTTTTTTCCCCTCTTACATTTGGTCAGGCCACCTAGTCCTGTTGATTATTCCTCTAGACTATTTCCTGCACCCATTTGCTACTGCCTGTTCCCATTCTCAGCCTCACCGCCTAAGTTCAGGTCCTCATCACCTCACACTACAAGAGCCTCCTAATTCCCCTCTCTACCTCTAAAATTATCCCTTTCAGTTCAACCCGAGATTCCTAGAATATTGTTCTAGAAAACTACTTTGTACACATCAGTCGGTGCCCTACTCAAACCCAAATGATAAATGCCTCATTGCCTCTAAGATGAAGTACACATTCTTCAATTGGGCATTCAAAGATCTGCTTAATTTGGCTCCAAACTGACTTAATTTTTTTAATGAATCCTTAATAGCAATGCTCCTGTATATCCAAATTATTCCTTACATATACCATGAGAATTTTTGCCTCTGTGTCTTTCCCTTTCCCAACTCCTCCCACCCCGCGCTCACCACCTTTCCCAGCTAACTCCCATTTGTCCCTTAGATTAGCTTAGATGCTTGCTTCTTCTTCAGGATGCCTTTCCTGGGGGCTTCAGACTAGGTAAGGCACCCCTCCAATGGGCTCCCATAGCAACCTGTACTTCCACACTGTATTCCAATTGTCTGTTTATTTGTCTGTCTTCTCCACTAGTGTGTAAACTCTCTGATGGCAGGAACCTTGTTCATTAACTCAATGAACATTTATAAAATGTTACTATGTGCCAGGCCTGTATCTCTAGCTACCTAGGAGATATTCAATAAATATTTTTATGGATTGAAATGAAGTTTATCTCCTTTTTATGCTTGCCCATACAGTCACATATTGCTCTATAAACCATGATTTGGAGAGATGAATTTTTGGATACTTAATGTCATATCCAAGGGCAAGTAAGTGGTATAAAAAAAGTACAGGAGCTATGGAGCTAATGGCAAAGAGGAAGGGAAAGAAAGTAACTTGTACTCATCAAGCAACTACAGTGGGCCAGGCACTTTACAGGACGTAAAGCCATTTATTTTCTCCCTTTCCATCTTTTATGTAAATTTGCAAACTAAAATAAAAAATGTGCAAATTAAGATAATTTAGCTTTAAAAAGCAAGTCTTTTTTGGGCATGTATTTTTTGTGTCAGAAAAGACGATGAGTGTTTTACATGAAGATTAGGACCTTTGCTAATCTTTAGGGCTTTTCAGTGTGAATTAGGTCCTATCACTTATAATTTACAGGCAGATTGTAAATCTTTTTCCCTAACTCTTACCCTACTTCCCTCCTAATCCTCATTAATTAATTACATCAATTGGGAGTGAATCTAATTTACGAAAAGGTAGCAGAGAATAAAAATGGGGATTCCACCAAGTTTTCAGACAACTTGGAAAATTCAGTCTCTTTTCAGTGTGATCAGGAAGGACTAGACCATAAACAAGATTCCAGATTTATGTAAGGTTAAGGTCAAAGTTTCCAAACTAGGGGCTGTGGATCCCTCAAAGGCTTGCAAATTCATATAAACACCAAACATTGTCTGTACATAATAAATAGATCTGGTACATATGTGCAATGTTTTAAATTTATACAGCTGTTCCTGAGATGAATAAATTATAAATTCATGTAGTTTTACTAAAAAAAAATTTAGTTTTTTCTTATTACAAAAGCAATACATGATAATTATAGAAAACTATGGACTGGCAAAAACAAACAAAAAAAAAACAAAGAGCATAAAGTTCACCTAAAATCCTGCTACCTAGAGGTAACTATAGTTATGTACTTTTCATAGACTAGATGTAGATTTACAAAAAAATTGTGAAGATAGTATAGAGAATGCCCACGTAACTCACACCAGTTCCCCCTATTATTAACATCTTAGGACTTTTACCTAAAGCGGGAGAATCCAATTCAGAGTCACTGCTTGGGATAGTACTGGAATTGACAATCTCCAAAGGCTATGTTTTTGCTAAACCACAGCATATTTCCATGAATTAAGACATAAAGGATCTGGAATATTTGTAGCAGTAGATATTCATATTATTTAGAAATGTCAACTACAACTCATGACATTTTTATGGATTGGAAAGAGACCCAAATAACTAGCTAATTTGTACTTTGGTGGTAGCATTTTATTAAATATTAAAATTTGGTTCTTTGGTTGGACTTTTGCCTAATATAATCACAGTATATTCATCATTTAAGCCAACATTGTGGTTGAGCACAGCCTCAAATTTGGGGTGTTACTGCCAATTGGACAATATTTACTTACTACTCTATATGGGTTGGAGGTAAACTAGCTGCACTGTTTGTTTTTAGCTCTGCTTATATTGATCCAAGCAAATATGTCATTAATTTCTGCTAAAATTATTATTTGAATGAAATAAAATTAAGTGTGTATTATTATAAATAACAGGGAGGGTTATTTGGTTAAGTATTTGAGACCAACTACTGGGGATTACAACAAGAGATTCTGCTGATTTTTGCCTACACATCAAGAAAGGTACATATGTAGTATCATGCCAGGAAATGAGTGCCAGGGGCTTAGGCTGGGACCATTATACCAAAGTGTAATGTATTTGCAGCAGTAAATCAGAGGCCAGAGAAGTTACAGAAACAAGACTGCCAACTCACATAGGATGTCCATACAAATAATAAGCATTCAGTAGATCTTTGTTTATTCATTCAAATGTGGTGTGCTGGAAGCAGCAATGGACTGAGAAGTATGAAGGTCTGAATTTGGAAGGCTGCTCCTAAACCAGTATACACCAACGACCAATGTAACTTAGACTCATCACTTTCTCTGAGTTTTCGTCTCCTAAGGCCCTTCTAGCTTTAGCAGCCTATGAATACTATGATTCTACTCAGTATGTGGCACTATGCTGGGTGCTTCATAAGAAGCAAAGTTGTCTAAGACACTGTTTGAGTTCTTAAAAGTCAAAGTAAGAAGTCAAATGGTTCCACAAACAGTTAGCAAACATTTGCCCCTAGGACTCAAGAATGCAGAGGCAAGTACTGAGGCAGAGACAGAGCACATAAGTGGACAGTGACACAATTCCAACAATGAAACAAAGCTATGATGTTTGTCTTAGTTTCAGTTCCATTTATTTGGCTCCAAATATCTACTTATACACTGCCAATAAGAAGTAATAATATTGTCTTAGTCCGTTTTGTGTTGCTATAACAAAATACCACAGACGGGGTAATTTATAAAGAAATGTACAGGAGTACTCCAGAAAGTCCATGGAAAGACTTATATTATCTTTTGATTCTATTATTCTGTGACCTTTTTGAAGTATCCTTGTGTTTCTCACAGTTCTGGAGGCTGGGAGATCCAAGATCAAGGTACCAGAATCTGTTGTCTGGTGAGGGCCTTCTTGCTGTGTCCTCACATAGCAGAAGAGTGCAAAAAGAGTGAGCCCACTCCTACAAACTCTTTTTATACTGTCATCAATCCATTCATGAGGGCTTTGCCCTCATGACCTAAACACCTCCGGTTAGGCCCCACCTCCCAACACTGTTGCATTGAGGATTAAGTTTTGACATGAGTTTTAGAGGGGACAAAAACATTCAAACCATAGCACATTGATTTAAAAACAAATATACCAGAATATGAGCATGTGTATATTCTCTTTGAAGTAATTAAAAGATTTTTCAAAGACACTTGGTAACTGCCTACCATAGCCCATGGCACATGCTCAAATTTATGCAGTTGAAATAGATCAGTATTGAATGGACAAGGTGTTTGGGAATAGCCAAACATCACTTAGAGCCAAGTCAATTGAATAAGCTGAGTGATAGAGCTCGTTCATAAAATTTGAATTCACAATGAAGTATGATAATTAAGAAATGAGATTTGTTTTCTTGAGGGCCTTGTAATTGGCTCTGAAGGCAATGCTTATTTCTGGAGATATTTTGAGCATCCTAAGAATGGGTAGACCTTTTCCCAAGGGAGAACATTCTGGAAGGCAACAGTACTTATCTGGCATACTTACGATTTCAGAGTTCGTTCAGTTCAAAATACTGGCTGTTATGAACAGTTTCATACTATACCTAACTAATCCTTGTTGTTACATTTTGGGGAAAAGTAACATCTTTTACTTCTAGAAAGAAAACATTTTAAAATAAGATTGAATCTCCCCTCTGTTCAGTCATTCATTATGTAGTATATGCTGAGGTATATTAACTCCCACAGCAACTTGGTATGAAGTAGACATTCATTTCCCCCATTTTATAGATGGTACAACTGAGGTTCAGAAAAGTTAAGTGGCATTTCAGTAAAAATCAGAATCTTCCTTCAAGCTTACCAAGAATCATATAAGAAATCTTCTTCATAGTGTGTTTGAGAAGTTCTCACTCAGTAGTTAGCAATGTTGCATTAGTACAATTGACGTCCCCATTTTTTGGTGTTGTAATACTATTTTAACCAACCAGGGTACATCATTGCTTTCATACTTGCCTGCCAGAGATGAATGTAATAAAAATGAATTTTCATTTATTTTACAAATAAGTGAACAATAACACTTTAAAATTTGTCAGTTATCTACAAAAGGGTTCCCCTTTTTTGGCTACATGGTTGGTTTGTTCTATTGAACTTCAAGCCTTTTTGACCCGTTCTTGGCTTCTAATAAAAGTTCTTTTAAATAGTCTCCAGGCTTCTGAATTTTTTTCACAGCCAAGAAAATAGTAATTATCTAACCTTAGATAATTTACTTAATCATTCTGAACCTGTTTTCTTGTCTTTCACCTGGGGATAAAAATATCTACCCTACCGCTCCGTATAGGATTGATGGATGGTCTGAATGCAGTCATGTATTTGAATGGGCACTGAAGAAATATAATGTATGGTACAAAATGCACAGTATTTTTTTTCCACATTGATTATGTGATTGATTAGCCACTAAGTCAATGTTGATTCTGATGGAATTTGATCTACATTCTGGGATGGCTCCAGGGAAAGATTACTTTCCTGTGTTAGGTCCAGAAAACAGAAAGGAGTCATATATTACTGAAGTCCAGGCTCTGAGAGATTCCCTTTTGACAATCAAGCATGGCAGCTGTTACTGCTCACTGTCTAAACCATTCAATGAGGTAGTTCAATGAACTGAATGGGGATATTCCTCCAAAAAGGCACCCCTTGCAGTGAGAAGCTGATTGGTTTAAACAAGAACAAGGGGAGAGAGCGAATGATCTCAGTGCAAGAAGCAGAGGGCCTCCCAGGGCTTTCAGCCTCAATTCTTGCCCACTGTTTGGAGAGGCACAAGACACTCTTGCTTTCTGTTCATCAGTCTCTTTGACTAAAAAAAGAGGAGGGACAGAAAGAATAATACTTGCTTTGCTTACCCTATCGGGGTACCTAATGAAGAGCTTCGTCAACTGTAAAGAGCTATACACAAACAAGGAATTAATTATCTCAACAAATGTTTGAGTGCCTATTGTGTATAATGCACAAAAATGAAATATTCACCTGCCCTCAAAGAAACTGGCAGTCTCGGGCCAGCCCGATGGCGCACTGGAGAGTGCGCCGCTTGGGAGCGCGGCGGCACTCCCACCAAGGGTTTGGATCCCATGCGGAGACCGGTTCCTGCTCACTGGCTGAGCGTGGTGCGGGTGCAACACCGAGGGTTGCGATCCCGTTGCCGGTCAGTAAAAAAGACAAAAAAAGGGAAAAAAAAAAAAAAAAGAAAGAAACTGGCAGTCTGTTAGAGAAATAATAAAATTGTATAAAAATAAGAAATGTGAGGTAGAAAATCCTAGGTGCCAAAACGGGGGTAAACATTATTATTACTTTTCTGAAAATAAATCATGTAGGTGACTTGGATGGATCAATACGATAATTCAAATAATAAAATGAATCATTTTAGGCACCGAGCTTTAGCATCACATTTGCTTTATTCATTTTACTTAATTAATTAAATCATTTTCTATTTGAAAAATGTTTATTGAGCAACTACTATGTGCTGGTGGTCCCTGTGCTAGGAGCTGGAGATATACAGAGAGGTAAAAATGCGTGTTCCCACTCTCAATGAACTTACAGTTTAGGGAGGGGAAACAAACATGCACAGACATGATAAAAAGTTACAAGTGTAATGGTGGAAACTTAGGTTCCAGTGGGCAGCAGCACAAAGGAAGCAGTGGTGAGCTCTAGCTGGGGGTGGGGTGGGGCCGCAATCTGAGAAACTTCAAAAACGAGGTTGCCCTTGAAGGAGAGGGAGAACCCTCCCAAGCAGACAAGAGGCAAGGAGCCAAGGTCATCTCCAGCACAGGGAAGGGCATGAACACAAATGCAGAGGTGCAAATAGCCTGGGGAGGGAGAGCCATTGTAAGTGGTTCCATGTGGCACTAATGAAATGGGCTGGAGAAGAGAAGAGGCACAGAAAATTCGATGAGACAACTTTTGTCTTCTTTACAACTTTGCCCAGACCACCTTTCAATCTATATTCCCTTTATTTCCCAAAATAGCTTCAAGTCCAATATGCACAAAGTTGGAAGCACCTTCATTTGCAAGGAAGTTTTGTTTCCAAAAAGTTTTTACCGGCGTCTTCCATGTAAACATGATGCTGAATGGCACAACTGGATTGGCGTGGTGCATTACTATCCTCTGCATATTTATCTGAATTGATTAAAGGTTTTCTGTGTGAACTTCTTTTCTTGTTGGAAAAAAACAACAGTCATAAAAAATTCAATTAATTATTCAGGTTTTTACAGCTCCAAAGCAGTTGTTAGCTCACTAAATGTTAGTACTGTTCTGAAATATTTTTCAACTGAACTCTGAAATGCCTGTGCTTCCTCTGCTTTGCCCGACTCTGTGGCTTCACTTGCAATATTGGTTTACCAGTCTGGTTGAGAATGGATCATTTCCCTTTTGCTGTGGAACCTATCAGCTATTGTGTTGGAGTTCACAGCAATGAATGTTTGGTGCTCCTAAGAACCTGACATGTTAGTGCTCTTTTGTGATATATTTCCCTCTGAAAATTGGAGAGTCTCTGTCTGCTGTTGACTACAGGCTATCTTGCATGAGCATCATTCCTGCCTCTTCAGCAGGAGCTAGTCTAGCACAATAGCCATTTGCCATAGGGGAATGCCATTACCTCTCCTTACCGGAAAGATAGATTCTGTCTGGTGTTTACGATGAAGATGGGAGAAATTTAATTAAATTCTTTCAAGTGCTAGATTTACTTACACTATTAATTTACTGCTAAAACCACCATTCTCATTTTGGAGAAAAGAGACTAGGACCATATGTCTCAAACTTATCAACTGTCAGCACTTCCAGTAATAGTTTTCTGCTTAGAATCAAAGAAAGATTTGGATTTTTGAGTCCCCGAAGCCCTCTAGTTAGAATCTTATGGGCTTCATGATTTGGAACTGAATTTACTATATACTTTTGTTTATCGGAATGAATTTTGCAATAAATCTAGTATCTTATTTGCAAAATGCCTTAAGGCAAAGTTTGGCAATTTCTTCAAAGGGTATTTCTCTCCTACCGTCATTGCCTGGTAAAGACTGCAAGAATTAGATTAAACAACACCATTGCCAATAAATCATCCACATGTTTGGCCAAGTGACAAAACACTGGCCTGTGGGGAAAGCTAGAGAAAGCTAGGATAAGTACGCACATTCATTGGCATGAACACAAACAAATATAATGAGAAACTTAAAAATTTCTGATGCCAGAAATAAAGATTTCAGGGTCCTGTCCCAAAAAATGATATTGTGGGAAAACTCTCCTTGAGTTTCAGTTTAGAGGACTATTTGATTTGTAGGTGGAACAGAAATACATATGCATTTTCACATTTCTTTAATTGGTACACAAAATGTTTGACATTTGGATAAAAGCTGCAAAAAATCCTATCCAAAATCTAATGGGACATGAGACCTGTCCTCAAGTAGCTTATGGTGCAGTTGGAAAGATGAGACTTCCATACATGGCATCATTAAAGTGAAAGTTTGTAATAAGAAGTGAAATGCACAGAACTTAGTGTAAAGCTGCATGGTATAGACACACATCCAAAGCTACGGAAAGTTAGGAAGAGGAACAAAAGATTCATGGGAGCTCGAGTCTTGGGGAAAGCTTCATGAAGGATGTGTGATTTGTGTTATGACTGAAAGGCTAGGTACAGTTTGGATGCACTAAAGGGAGAGGGAATGAGACATTCTGATTGAAAAACAAGAAGAAAAAGAGTAAAGGCATGAGAGATGGAATGAATAGGGTGGGTAGAAGGCAAAGAAGAGGCCAGGCTGCTTAGGACAGAGTATGTGAGAAGGTTGGCATGGCTGGGTTGCATGACTTGGCAACGCAGGCTTAAGGATTTGGTTTGAGTTTCAGAGGCATAGAAGAGCCATCAGGATCCATTGAGCAGCATAGTGACATGATGAAGGCAGTGTTGTGGGAAAATTAGACCAGGATTTATGGGATTACATATGGCTGTCCAGATGGCAAATGTGACAGTTGCAAAGATTTTTACTTGCCAGTACAATAAGCAGTGAGATGACTGTGAAAAGAAAGAGTCTGAAGGTTGGCATGAAATCAGGCTATGATGGAGGCTAGGATCAACCAGAATAAAATCAGATGGGGAAGACAGAAAGTTTCAACTGGCATATGGGAGAGTTGAGATGAAACATTCTGATATAGTGTACCCAAAAAGAAACTACGGCGGAAAAAGAGAGGGGAGAATGAGAGAGCTGGAATGTGAGGATCCATTATCACCTGACCCCTGCCTCCCTCTCCAGCCTAATTTTCATTTGTGCTCCAGTCATATTGAACTGCCATGGTTGCCTGAAATCAGTATTTTCTCACCTTTCTAGGCCTTTTCCCAGAACATTCTTTTTTCTATTGTTCCTGAATGCATTTGTTGTAGGCAGAATGCCCCCCAAAGATATCTAGGTCCAAGGTTATGAAGCTCAAGATAGGGAAGGTTATCTTGGATTATCTGGGCAGGCCCAGTCTCATCACATGAGCCCTTAAAAGCACAGATCTTTCTCTGGCTGGAGTCAGAGGGATGTGGCAGAAGGAGAAATCAGAGAGATTTGAAGTGTGAGAGGAATTCAACCTGCTGTTGTTGGAGGGGACCACATGGAAATCATGAGAAGTAATGAAGGTGGCCTCTAGGAACAAACCTGTGACTCACAGCCAGAAAGAAAATGAGGACCTCTGTCTTACAACTGCAAGGAACTGGCTTTGGTAAACAATCTGAATAAGCTTGAAAGTAGATTCTTCCCAGAGCCCCAGAAAGGGATTCATCTGCTGACACCTTGGTTTTGACTTTGTGAGACTCAAAACATAGAAACTATCCAAGACATACTGTACCCAGACCTGTAACCTACAGAAATGTGAGATGATAAATGTATGTTGCTTTAAGGCACAAAATTTGTGGTAATTTGTTATAACAGCCATTGAAAACTAATGAAGTATCCTTTTACACTCAGCTCCAATATCATGCTTCTGGAATGGCTTTTCTAATTATGGCAGCCAATAATTATCGGGTCAGTAGGGCTTAGGAACAGTGTGGTGGTGATAGTCACTGGAGATGCAAATAAATACTAAAAGGAGACAAGGGTTAGAGAAAACTAACAGTAAGCAAGCTGATTCATCCTAGAGGAGTCTAGAAAAACTTAGAAATTGCAGGTGTTAAGTGGTGCAGTGTTCTGACACCAGCTACTAAGCCCCACATATGCAGCACAACTTCCAATGCACTTTTAATTCTTCACTCTTAAACAGAAATAGATAGCCAAAGATCACCAGGCATTTGAAGGGGCACTCCAACTTGAAAGACCAAAACAAAGAGGGAAAAAAAAAAAAAGGAAACAAATTGAATCGGTGTCAAGAACAGAAGAAAATGTCTATGAAATAATAATTAATATCTTCAAAGGAATAAGAGAAGATATTATATCACTAAAACAAGAACATGATTATGTGAAATAATGTATTATAGTATAGTATATATTACTTACATAAAAATAAAGGTTAATTCAAAAAAGAGTCAGTGGTGGTTAAATATAAGAGAAAGGTTAATTTTGCCTCTATTTTCTGTATTCTCTGCTCCCAGACATCCTGTGCTTTCCCCCCAGCCATAATTCGAGAGGCGAGAGTGTGAAAAGCTCTTTCACACTGAGATCCTAGGTACTTGAGGAGCTATCTTTCAGGAAAAGGGTCCTGGGGGTGGGGTGGAATCTATATTTTTAAAAAAGGAGTTTGGAGCAGGTCAATGCTAAGCAAGGAATAATGTCTGAATGTGGACATACGAGCTGCTGTGGATTGAATGTGCTCCCAAAACTCATTGGAGCTTGATCCCTGTTGTAATAGTGTTAAGAGAGTGGGAAATCGGACTGTGGCAGTGTTGAGAAGTGGGGCCTATAAGAGGTGATTGGATCATGAGGACTGTGCTCTCATGAATGAACTAGTCCATTTGTGGAGTAATGGATTTATGGGTTAATAGTTTAGTAGGTTACCAGGGAGTGGCTCTGGTGACTTTATAAGAAGAGAAAACGAGCATGTTGGAGAGCTCTTGCCATTCTCACTGTGCGATCGCCTGCATCACCATGGAACTCTTCAGTACCCACCAAAAAGAAGGCCCTCACCGGATACGCTCTCCAGACCTTGGACTTCCCAGCCTCCCAAACTGTAGAAAACAAATTTCATTTTCTTATAAATTACCCAGTTTTAGGTATTCTGTTATGAGCAACAGAAAATGGACTAATACACAGGCATTAGCACAAGTCCTGACCAGGATGGGGATTGGTTGCATGGGTGGGCGGGTGAGATACTTTCTAGTGGGGAGGATTTCACTTTGTTCTCAGAGTCATGTAAAAAACAAACATTTTATTGCTTTTATAAAGTATTTTCACCTAGGTCATCTTATCTGAGTCCCATAAGGCCAAGGTCATCCAGTTCATACATGAATAAGGGTGGAGCAGCACTAGGATCCAGGAGTGGCTGCCAGGGACCCCACCTCTGTACCACCCCACCAAGGTGTTTTCAAGTGACTTTTCTGCAGCCTCCTCTCCACCGCCCTTCAAGGACTCACTTGGCCAACAAACTAATGCTACACATGCCCCAGCTCTTCCAGAATCCCTCCACCAGCCTGCCCTGTCCCCTCCCTCTTTACTTTCTAAGCACCAAATAAAGATAAGCAAAGGAAACTCCGGGACATCAAACCAAGGAAAGGTGAGAAGTTGAGGTGGGGTGAGAAGGAGTGAAGGCAAAGTAGGCCCCAGTTCTCTTTCTGTTTGGTGACTAGAACTGCAGACATGGCCCCTATGTGCACGCAATGCTCATCTCACCAGATTCTCAGAACTAAGCCCCTTCCACTGCTAACACTCAAGGCAGAAGACGGGCATTTAGGATCACGTGTGCTCACAGAAACACATGAGGAAAGGTATAATCACTGCTCTTCGATCAGCGAACCACCCAAAGTTCAAATGCAGCAGTCTTGTCGCAGACTTTATCAGTCTTCTCCCGTCAGGGCTTCTCTGATTGCCTCTGACCAGACACCGGGCAAGTTGAATGCCATCCAGAGCAACATCTCAATCAACACCTAAAGAAAGCCTGCCAACCCTAGCCGGGAGGCTGGGAAGATTCCCCACTGTGGGAATATTGGGAGGGGCTGAGCTTGAGCAGTGAAAGAGATGAGTGATGAGGACGTTGCTCCAAAGGGGTGGCCTCTGAGAATACCCAGGCACTCACTATTTGGGCCAGCCTTAGGAATCTGAGTGGGTTAACCTCTGCCCCACTAGTGGTTGCATTTTCTCAAGCAGACCCCCGTGGGAAGCTAAGGCAGAGGCCTATGGTGCCTGAACAGTAGGGATGCCTCTGCCACATTTCTTTCTTTCCATGATATCTGCTCCTTCCCTAATAGCTGTTCCACCAGTCTAGGAGGCCATGGATCACAGATTACTTTCTCACTCCACCTAGGGAAACAATGGGATCAACAGAAGCAAATACATTGAGGTATTTGAGATTTAATGGGACATTCCTCAGATGCTCTAAGTTTTAACAGAGTCATGAGAGAGCAAATCTTTACACAGAATTTCAGGTACTGACAAATGGCCTATGGCTGCCTTCAAAGATACAGAATCTTAGAACGAGCAGAACCACTAAAAAACACCTGTCCACAGCCTCACTTTACAGAGGGGAAACTGAGGCCCAGATCGCAGAAGGGCCTTGCTCATAATCCTTAAGGACATAGTGGCAGAGAATTCAAGTCCCTTACCAGCAGAGCAAGATTCTCTGCACTTAACCACATCATCCCTAATGAACTCACGGTTCCAATCAAATGCCTTAGAGACCAGTCCATTGGTAAGACAGGGTTAGGTAGCACAGCACACTTTTCTGTCTCCTATATAAACCATCAGGAAGTTCATTCATTCAGTAAATTAGTAAGTGCAGGTACAGTATTAGGTACTTGGAATTCAGAGACCCTGAAGGAGCTAACAGTTTAGTGGAGGAGAAAAAGTAGAAAGGACAGTTAAAACGCAGTATGATCATTGCTGTGTTGGTGATAATTTGGAGTCATCAAGATTCTGTAGGTGCAGAAAGAGGGGATACCTCATCCCATCTGGAGGAGAAGAGGTCACAGAAGGCTTTTCAGAGTAACTGATATCCAAATGGAGTCCTGAAACTGGTAGGACAACAATAAACAATTCAGGTAAGTCCTAACTGTCAAGAAACTCACTCTCCAGTGAGGATAGATAAATCCCCAGATAATAAAAATCTTCTAAGAGTGCTAAGCCTCTGTGCTTACAGAAAGGTAAACCCAGGGATCTTCTGGAACACAGAGAAGAAACTCCTAGTGGAGACAGGAGCAAGGAGTGGGTGGACAGGATCAATTTTACAATGCTGATTGCACCTGAGTTTTGTCTTCATGGACACGGGCTAAGGTGGCTTGACAGAAGGCTGAAGACAGGCTGTAAGCCCAAGTGTACAGAAAATTATCTCCTGAGTCATGGTTGAAGGACAACACACTATGTATTAGGGTACAGGCTAAACTTCTGTAATAGATATCCAAGTAGGATAGATATTTCTCTTTTTCTCATGCAACAAATCAAAGGGAGAACAGATAGGCTGTTCTGCTCTATACAGTCTTCCAGAGATCCAGCTTCCTTCTGTCTTGTGATACCATCATCCCCTAAAATATTGTCTTTGTCTGCATAGTCAAAACTAGTTCATCCCCACTATGTAGGTGTTTTAGCCCCTAGGAAGGGAGGAAGAAAAAGGAAATGCGGGGTAAGACATTTCCTTTTAATGAAGTAACTTACAGGTACATACTTAGTCACATGACTACACATAGCTGCAAGGAAGGTTGGGAAATGTAGTCTCTATTTTGGGGAGCCAGGTTATTGCTAAATCTCAGTGATCTATGTTACTAAAAGAAATAAGGGAAGAATGGACAGTGAGGAGAAAGTAACAGTCTCTAATACATGTTAGTTCGCTTCCCCATGTACGGGGAAAGGCAGTTTCAGGGGGAAATTAGTTTGATGCTAGACTGAGGAGAGGCTGAGCCAAGGCCAATTAAAGAGTTACAATGTCTCATGGCTGCTAGTTTGGGTGATGGGCAAGCCAAGAGTATGTTCAAGCATTCTGGATTGGCTATTTTGCAAAAATTTAGCAGGACAGGACAAATCTTTGATGAGAATGTATCAGCTAGAGTTGCTGATTTCTTTAAGCTGTGTGACTCAGGCCTCTACTCAATTCCACTTTGCCTGACTTGAAGATATCAAGTCAGTCTCCCTGTCTGTTCGTTTTTGGGCAAGGGCATCTTTACCATGGACAGAGAATTCTGACAAGGTTATCTAAATATTTTCATACTGGTCCAAATCACTGTTGTCATTTTCTGAAGTTGTCATGCCAAGTCCTTGGCATCAGTAACAAGGCATATTACTACACTCTCACAACCAGACAGAGGCAGAGGCTTGAAGTAAATCAGTCCACCAAGATGGGGTATAAAGCAGGGGCAGGCATAAGTTCAGGCAAGTGATCAGCACCGAGAGGTCTGAAATGAAGGGGACACCTATCCTAGTAGAAAAGAATAGTCTGGTGCCAAGGAATAGAGGAGTCCAAGAAGCTGGCAGACATCTGTCCACAGGGAGCAGAGCCTAAGCTGCTGACTGGGACTCAAGGATAGGGCTCCAGCCCTCGAGGAGTGGCAGAGGTCTGAACCGTCCTGGATTACAGGGAACGAGGAGTCAGGGTGAGGACCAGAGCATATGCAGAGTATTATGAGATGTGGTGTTCAGGTAAGGAAGACAGAAAGGTGATTCAACGAGCAGTAATCACAGGGCTTAAGCTTTATTTCAGACTGCAGGAGAGAAAGGCAGGTATGCTTGCATCTCAGAAGACAACTCCTTATCCATGTTACTTCTATTATCCTCTACTCTATGCCAAAATTAGAAAATTGGGTATCATCCTTGACTCTTCCCTCATCATCTTGACATATCCCATTCATAACTACCAAATGCTATTTATTCTATCTTCTGATATTCTCTTGAAGCAGTACAAGTATCACCAGCCCCTCTACCATTACTTAGTTCAATCTACCAAAGCCTGTCTCTCCTGGATGCAATAGCTTTCTCACCAGCCTCTCTGACTCCCCTCCTGCCACCCTTCAGTCCACCTGTTATGTGCTCAATTGTGTTCCCCACTAAGATCCCTTTGTATATTGAAGTCCTAACCCCTAGTAGCTCAAAATGTGGCTGTATTTGGACACAGGGTATTTAAAGAGGTAATTAAGTTAAAATAAGTTTATTAGGGTGGGACCTAATCCGATGTAACTGGTGTCCTTATAAAAAGTGGAAATTTAGACACAGAAAGGTACAGAGGAAAGATGATGCAAATGCACAGGTTGAAGACAGCCATCTGCATACCAGGAGAGAAGCAAAGCCTCAGAAGAAAGTAAGCCTGCCGACACTTTGATCTCAAACTTCTAGGTTCCAGGACTGTGAGAAAATAAATTTATGTTGTTTCAGCCACCCAGTCTACGTTATTATGGCAGCCCAGGAAAACTCACACACTCTCCTCCACACTGCCTTCAGAGTGACTCTTATTAAATACAGAGTTGATCATGTTAGTCCTCTTTTTAAAACCCTCAATGGACAAATGGGATTGCATCAAACTAAAAAACTTCTGCACAGCAAAGGAAACAATCAACAGACTGAAGAGACAACCTGTGGAATGTGAGAAAATATTTTAAAACCACATATCTGATAAGAGGTTAATCAACACAATAGCGACCAAACAAATAACCCAACTAAAAAATGGGCAAAAGCCCTGAATAGACATTTCTTAAAAGAAGACATACAAATGGTCAATAGGTGTATGAAAAAGTGCTCAACATCACTAATCATCAAGGAAATAAAAATTAAAACCACAAATGAGATATTACCTCACACCTGTTAGAAAGGCTATTACCAAAAAGACTAAAGACGAGTTTTGGTGAGGATGTGCAGAAAAGGGATACTTGCACACTGTTGGTGAGACTGTAAATTAGTACAGCCATTATGGAAAACAGTATGAGGTTCCTCAGAAAACTAAAAATAGAACTACCATATGATCCAACCATCCCACTTCTTGGTATTTTTTTTTTAATTGTGGTAAAGCATATATAACATAAGGATTGCCATTTTAAGCATTTTTAACATACAATTAACACATAATTGTGTAGAATTAATTACATTTAGGGCCGGCCCGGTGGCGCACTGGATAAGTGCGCCGCTTGGGAAGCGTGGCGGCGCTCCCGCCCGAGGGTTCAGATCCCACATACAGACCGGTTCCCGCTCACTGGCTGAGCGAGGCGCGGGGGCAACACCGAGGGTTGCGATCCCGTTGCCGGTCCCCGGTCCGGTACGGGGGCAACACTGAGGGTTGCGATCCATTGACGGACATGGAAAAAGACAAAAAAGACAAAAAAAAAAAAAAAAGAATTAATTACATTTATAATTCTGTGTGACTACTTCCTCTCCACTACTGGGTGTTTATCCAAAGGAAATGAAATCAGTATGTCGAAGTGATATCTGCAGCATTATTCACGAAAGCCAAGATATGGAATCAACCTAAGTGTTCATCGAAAGATGAATCGTAAAGAAAATTTGATACACACACACACACACACACACACACACTAGAATATTCATCATTAAAAAGGAAAGGAATCCTGTCATTTGCAACAACATGGATGAACCTGGTGGTCATTATGCTAGATGAAATTAGCTAGGTACCGAAAGACAAATGCTACATGATCACACTTATATGTGGAATCTAACAAAGTCAAATTCATAGAAGCAAAGAGTGAAATAATGGTTGCAAGGGATGGGGTGGAAACAGAGAGAAATTGGTCAAAGGATACAAAGTTTCAGTTATACAAGTTGAGTAAGTTCTGGAGATCTAATATATAGCATGGTGGGTGTAGTTAATAATAGTGTATTGTATACCTAAAATTTGCTAAGAGAGTAAACCTTAAATATTTTCACCACAGAAAAAGTAACTCTATGAGGTGATGTGTGAATTAGCTTGATTGTGGTAATCATTTCACAATGTATACATATATCAAAATATCATGTTGTACAGTGTAAATATATACAATTTGTATTTGTCAATTATACCTCAATAAAGCTGGTGAAAAAGAAAGTTAGAGCTGTAAAACGGCTCTAAAAAATCCACAAAATCCTCAATGGGCTCTGCTTTCAATCCCACCATCGACAACTAGAAAAGCTGGGTAAAATTCTTTAAAAATCTGTAGAAAGGCACTCGAAGCTGTTGAAATAATCAGCATTGAAGGGGCCAAGATTTCAAAGAGGTTTGAGCCACTGAGAGGAGAGCTACTTTTTCCCTCGGGGCATTGCAAATTCTGGGTGCATAGACGGAGATTGAGAATCTGAGGTTTGGCCAGACAGAGGGCCACAGCTGGGGGACGTAGGAAAAACAGCTTTTGGTGGTTATCGAGGGCTGGATTGAGGTGCCAAGACTCTGGTGAAAAGGGAAAGAGAAAGAAATGACTATAACACATATCAAGTGTTTTCCTTAAGACGTTTGATTAATTTTGAAACTGTACACGGCATGAGACTAAGAAGCTAAGCAGGAAGTCCAAGAAAACAATTGTGCTGAGTAATACCCCTGTTAGTATTAGCATTCAAGATCTGCGAGGGGTAAAGGTGCCATTGCACACACAAGATTATCAGCTGAAAGTTCTGAAGTGTAACACGTTAAAAGCAGGGGCCAGAAATAAGTAGAAAGGGCTCCACCAACATTGAACCTGGCCTTGATTCAGCTTAGTCACTGATTTGGTAAAGGTGATTAGCCCATATTTGGTCTGCCTATCAGAGAAAAGAGTGAACCCTCTCTGAAGTAAGATAATGTCATATGAAGCATCTATAATTATTTATACATGATTGTATGGCATTCGTTCAAAGCTTTTGAGAAATCACAAGAGACAAGGCCATATGACTGAAAATCTAAAGAAAAAGAAACAGATTATATTCACAAACCCACAGATGATTCAGATCTATAAGTTATCAGACAAGGAATTTCTAATAACTATATATGTTCAAATAATAGATAGAGGAAAGATGGAGAAACTATATGAAGAGAAGGAGAATTTAATCCAATAATTAGAATTTCATCTAATAATTATTATTTCCAACAATTAGAATTTCCAATGGAAATTCTAGAATTGAAAAATAATTTAAGAACTCAGTAGATGTGTTTAATAGAAGATTTTACACAACAGAAGAGAGGATTAGTAAACTAGAAGACACATCAAAGTAAAGCATTTAAACTGAAGTACACAGAGAACAAAATAATAGAAAATTAAAAGAAGGGTGTAAGAGACAGGTAAGATATAGTAAAAGGTTGAACATAGATTTAATTGAAGTCCCAGAAGAAAAGGAAAGAATGGGGAGCAGCAATATAGGAAGACACTGAGAATTTGTCAAAACTGATGAAGGATATCAACTCGCAGATTTAAGAAGCTCTGTCAACCCCAAGAAGGATAAATGCAAAGAAAATACAACTAGGCACATCATAATAAGACTTATGTAAACACATACAAAGAGAAAAATCTTAAAAGCATCCAGGAAAGGAGAAACATTGCCCTCTGTAGTAGGCTGAATAATGGCCAAAGATATCAGATCCTAATCCCTGGAACATGTGATGTTACCCTAAAAAGAAAAAGAGTCTTTGCAGATATTATTAAGTTATGGATCGTAACATGAGATTATTTTGAATTATCTATGTGGGCCCCAAATCCAATCACAAGTGTCTTTATACAAAAGAAGCAGAGGGTGATTTTACACACACACCCAAATATATGTGTGCACACACACAGGAGAAGGTGATGTGAAGAAAGAGGCAGAGAGTGAAATGATGCAGCCACGAGCCAAGGAACTCCAAGGCATGCTGGAAGCTACCAGAAGATAGAAGAGGCAAGGAAGAGATTCTTTCCCCAGAGCCTCCAGAGGTAGTGTGGACTTGCCAACATTTTTTATCCAAACTCCTGGCCTACAGAACTGTGAGATAATACATTTTTTGTTGTTCTAAGCCACCAAGTTGTGATTTGTTGCAGCAGTCACAGTAAACTAATTCAATAATGACAAGAAGGACATTTGAGTTAACAGGAATAATGGAAGATAAAAGAGAATGGAATCTTCACAACCATGCTATGTAAAGGATACTCTATGATTCTCACATTAAAATCAGAAAATGGAGGCTAGGGAGTAAAGTGACTTGTCCAAACATTACACGGCAGAGACAGGATTTAAGGACAGGCCTGTGGTATTCAAAATACTATATGTACTTTCTCACCATAGTATATTGTCTTCCACACTCCTTAGCAGAGTGTGTAGTCCTTCACGGCTTGGTCCCTTCCTACTTCTTCAGTCTCATCTCTCACCATATCTTCTTTCTGACTCTATATCCTATCCTTGCTGAACTCCCTAGGATTCCTTGTGTATTTACTCTCTGCCTAGAAAGTTCTTCCCATGCTCTACTCCCAGACACCATCACCTGGCTAACTCCAACTTGTCCTTTTAACTCAGCTTAGATGTCACTTACTCCCAGAATACCTTCCTCTATGCTTCAAGATACAGTTAGCTGTCTCTCTGTCTTCCCACAACCCCCTATGTTCATCTCTATCATAGTACCAATCTTCCTCATTAGACTGGGAGCTCCTTGGGGCCAGCGGTCATGCCCAGAATGATACTTGGTATAGAGTGGGTGCTCAATAAATGATAAATGAGTGATATGTGGCTTTTCAGGGTTGCAGTGGTGGAGAGCACTGAGTTTTAGGCCACATCTGTCTGATAATTGGAGTAAGGATGAATTTGCAATTGGGGGGATCTTTGGAACAGGATGGGAGATGTCTGCAATAGGTGGCGATTTTAGGGGATATTACTTGTCCCTTGTGTAACAAGCCTCCTTAGAGTTTGCCCTAGTTTCTCCAGGTGCTTAGGCAGAACAAGCTCCCATTTTAGTCCTCTCATAGGTTACACATGCACAGAATTTAAATTTTTTTGTCCTAAGTCACCAAGGGCTCTTGAGTTGAATCATCACTCAGTGCCCAATACTGTGCAGGCCCATTACTCTGTCTTCCCATTTGTACGTACATGGCTTCAAACTCCAAATATTGTGACCATGGTACTCCTGCTAGATTTGGACAGTTGGTAGTGGTCAGCTTCTAAAGGTCATATCTGTGTCAGAGATGCAAAGGCATAAAGGGTAATTATGAAATACAGGATTAGGAAAAAGTTAAAGAAACCTTTATCTGTACTCCAAAGCTGAGTTTCCTCACCAAAAACTACAATAGGAAAGATAATGAAGTTTCTTTGAAGAGGTGCCCCAGGACAATGTTAGAGAAAGTAGAGTATCAGGTTGCTCTCTCTGATACCTAGTCTCCGATATGGCCTTCACAGAGCCATTCTTCCTGGCATTTGTGCCCTGGTGTGGTCTCCTTCTACACTGACTCTACAGTGGCCTGTGACTGGCAATAGTCAATAGAATGCAGCAGAAGTGAAGTTGTGCCAGTTCTGGGACTATCCTTTAACAGAACTGACAGTTTCCACTCCCTGTCTCTTAGAACATTTGCTTTGGGAAGCCCTGTAAGAAGTCTGGCTCTCCTACTGGAGAGAACGTGTAGAGAGGAGGTCCTGAGAAATGTAGAGGAAGAGGAGGCTGGCCATCTCAGAGACCCAGTTGAGCCTCTGAATGACTCCAGCTACCATCTAACTGCAACTGCATGAGACACCCTCAGTGAGACTAGCAGAAGAACAGTCTGGCTGAGCCGAGTCAATCCACAGAACAGTGAGCAGAAACAGATTGATGTTTTCACCATTAAGTTTTGTGGTAATTTGTTAGGTGACAGTAGATAATAGAAACATTCTTTTTCATAACTGCCCCATAACCCACACTATGAGGTAGAGGAATAGAGATCTGATTTCCAAATCTTCCTGAGCCCACAGGGCCAGCTTTCCTTGTCAGAAATCTGTTTAACTCTCCATGGAAAAGGCTTTGCTCCTGAGTCGTCCGCACTTATGTGTAAGCCAAGCCTCAGTATAATATCTGCCCTGAAGGTAGTATTCCAAGTCACTTCTTGAGTTGTGCATGAAAGACTTCAGTCCCAGATCTTGGCATTTCTGGCATCAATAAGCAGGTGGGAAAACTCTTTGGATAACTCAATCACCCAGATAGGTGGCCTCCTCCCTGTACATGCCTGCCTGTCCAGAGACTGATAATTGCTCAATGGTATTGCCTTCTAGGGAACCATATCCACCCACCACCACCACATACTCTTACATGTCCTGTTTTCACTCAAAAATTCACATATATTAACATATGATGTCATCCTGAGGTTTGCATCAGGTTGAGTTCAGATTGCATATTTTTCCACAGGCATCATTCTGCTGCAAATTTAGAAGACACGTTGCTGCTGGCTTTATGTACTTATTTTCGCTTCCTTGACAAGAGTTCCACTTCAACAGGCCCTGTGAAAACATTAATTTGCAGCTATAATAATTTCAAAGTATATTTTGGAGGTAGCTGATAGACATATCATCCAAAAAGACTTCATATATAAAGCCAACTTCCTTGCATTGTTTTGTTTAGAATGCACATCTTTTTATTGAAAAATAATTGATTAAACATATTTGTTGAACTTTCAGAAGGAGAGAATAGAATGCATATCTTTATTTTAGGAATACAGCTAACTTGATTATCTAGATTACTGAAAGAACAAAGTGGTGTAAATAATTGAAAACGATGAGGAAAAGGTCATTCACATTAGTTTTGGGAATGTATTATGGTTCTTTCCAGCAGCAGCAGGTGTTCCTAATTATGTTTTGCTTAGACTAATACTAGAATTAGCTTGCACACTGAGAATATATATTGTTGTAGACAATATATAAGTTGTAGACAATACATAAGTTGTAGACAAGTTAGGTAACTGAGTAGAGTGAGCTGACCCAAGACCCTTAAGCTGTTCAATGTACCATTTTCCTGCAATGTCTTGAATTCTTCTTTTGTAACTGACCTATCACACTTCACACATTAACTCTCTTTGTGATTTCCTTCCAAAATTGGCCCTCCTTTTCCTCAGTCATGGGAGAATGTCTGTCCCTGAGGGACTTTGGGGGCTGGGCACAGTTAGGAGATATGGTGAGCAGGCAGGGAGGAATGCACTAGGATCAGGATGAGACTGCAGAGCTTCAGCCACCATCTTTATCTTGATGACTCCCAAATTCCTCTCCCTGGCCCAGACCTCTCTCCCAAACTCTAGCAGCATCTAGATCTGCCTATTTACCCACCCGCCCCCGCCCCTGGGTGTCCCCCAGGACCTTCAACTGAACTTCTTTCCTCACTCCCTGCCAAGTCTCCTTCTCCTCCTGTGTTATTTACATCAGTAGCTGGTCCCACTATCTATCCAGTCCCCAAACCAAGAATTTGGAATCATTCTTGCCGGCTCCTTGTCCTCTGTTACTCTGAACGTTCTCCAGTTCTTGCTGATTTTACCTCCTTTTTTCACAGGTGCCTGCCTAATTCTCTCCACTCTCACTTTCACCCAGATCGAGCCTCTCTCACCTCTTGCCTGCTGGACTCAAACATTCTCATAACTGGCTTCCTTGCATTGGCTCTTTCTCCCTGCCCCCATCCATCCTCTGCAGAGCAAAGGCACAGAACGGTTTCTAATACGCATATCTCACCAAGTCATGTCTGTGCTTAAGATCCTAATATCTTCCCAACATTCTTAGGATAAAGTTCGAAATCCTTGCTTAGCCTGCAAAAGCCCTGTGTGAATGTCTCTCCTGCTCACTTTCCTAGCTTTATGCCAATGTCTCTGTTCCCTGGTTCTCTCTGCCTCAGCTGTGCTCTACTTTTCTAAGTCTCAGGACACGCCAACCTCTCTAATCTCTGGGCTTTGATGGGGCCCTTCCCTCTGTCTGGAATACCCTTTCACTTTCCTCTTCATCTGGCTAACTTCTCCTGATTCTTCAGATCTGGATCAAAATGTCACTGACTCAGGACAATTTTCTCTGACCCTCAGACTTTTAGGTCTCCTTCTTTCATGTACTCCTAGCACCCTGGACTTCTCCATTGTAGCACTCTTCAGACTGTGAGTGCCACAAAGGGACAGACAGAACATGCATGTACAGCTGACCCTTGAACAGCATGGGGATTATAGGGGCACTCTCTCCCTGCACAGTCAAAAATCAGTGTATAACTTTTGACTCCCCCAAAACTTAACTACTAACAGCCTACTGTTGACCAGAAGCCTTACCGATAACATAAAAAAATCAATTAACACATATTTTTACATGTATCATATACTTTATCCTTACAATCAACTAGGCTAGAAAAAAATTATGAAGAAAATCATAAGGAAGAGAAAACCAAAAGAGATCACATTTTATTGCCATACACAATTTACTGGAGAGACGAACTGCTAGTGTGGCAATGATTAGAGTCACATGGCATTTTAAGCCGATATTCTCAACACTCAAGTTCACTGCAAAAGCAACAGGAGGTGGCCACAAAATTATTACAGCATGACAGTATGTATGTATACAGTTAATTTTATGCAGTTCTGATTTAATACTGAATCTTTGCATTCCTCCAGACTGCAAATGGAGCCATGTACTCTCTGTATTTGCGTGCGTAAGTTTTGAGAAATTTTAACTTTTTATGATGGATTTGTGCATATTTTACCGTAGTAAATGATAAAACAGACTACCATCTACATGCATTTTATGGATTCATGACATACGTACCTTTTTCTTAACTTTTCAACATTTCTAGGCTCCGTGGTCATCTGCAATTTTTTCAAATTGTCCCAAATCTCCAAAAAATTTTCCAGCATATTTATTGAAACAAATCCATGTATAAGTGGATCAGCACAGATCAAACCAGTGTTGTTCAAGAATTAACTGTATTTGTTCCCTGCTCAAGTTGTTAACACTGTGGTTGGAATAGAATAGGAGCTCAATGAATATTTTCTGAATGGCTAGCTAAACACTGGCCTCCTAATTGGTCTCCCTTCCTTCAAGGTCTCCCCTTCCAACTTATTGCTTCCACTCTTTGAGTGATTGCTCAGCCTAAGACCTAAGGCGCAGCTCTGGTCAAGTCATTTTGAGCTACCAGAAAAAAAAAAAGTTTCTCCCTCTCACCTACAGAATGAAGTTCAAATGCTCTTATATGAATGACACGATATCAAGGTCTTCTGTGATCTTGTCCTAAACTACCTGACCGACTTTATTTGTCCATCTCACTTTCTGCTTACAAGAACACTCCACGTTCTGTTCAAGTGGAATTCCACGCTATTCCCTGTGCATGCCTCACATTTTCTAGCCTTTGTGCCTTTGCTTCTGGTGACCATCCTCCTAACAAATCCTCATTGTGTTTCTTCCTGTTAAGCCCATGTCACCTTCATGATCCAGCTGAAAAGTTTTGTCCTCTCTGGAGCTTTTGCAGTTTCCCCTCGCAGCTGCAAATGACCACTCTTTTCTCTGAACATCCCCAGCCCTTGTTACCTCCCTATGACACTGACCCCATTATGTGCACACAAGGCTCATTCTCCACTAGGCTGCAAACTGCAGGAGAGAAGGGCCTGGTCATTTCTGTATATATGACTGACAGGACTCAGCCAATGCTAGAGGTTTGCGGTCTATTTGCAGACCTACCACATAACAAGGTTTTGTAACCTTGTACACAAAGTGTGGTCCAAGGACCAGCTGCTTGGGTATATCACCTTGTTAGTCATTCACAATCTCTAGTCTACCAGACTTACCGAACCAGAACCTGCGTTTTATCAAGATTTCTAGGTGATCTACATGCACATTAAAATTTAAGAAGCAGTGCGCTGTTTTATTACACAATGGAATGAGTGTCCTCAAAAAAAGACAAACACCACATCTTGTAATTCGGTGCTCTCAGCTGCACAGTATGTGTTTCTCTGCCTCCAAATTACCTGCCCAATTTCCTTTCCTTACCTCTTAGTTTGGGACCTTCCCCTACTTCAAAATCATGGAAGGAGCCCTGTTGTAGACAAGGGAATCCTTTCTCCTCTTATAGAGCTGTGGCTGCACAAAGCTGGCCCCAATCAGGGAGGGAGGTTGTGATTCCTTACAGCTTGCCTTAATCAATGTAGTCTCTGGCCAAGGTGTGAGTCAGGCCTTGTGTCCTCTGTTAAACATCCGTGAAAGGAATGCCACGGAATGTCAAGTGAGCTATTGAGCTAACCACTCCTAGAAACATCTGGCGCTGGCAGAGGATCATGACTATGAATACGGATGAAGGGAACTATTGAGCAATTTGAATTAATCACAAATTGAAGTGTCCTGTACAAAATGTATTTGTGTTTGATCTAAAGAGGCAAACAAATAAGGAATGCTTCCTAAGCTTTAGAAGAGAGGTAAAGACCCCACGAAAAGGACTTTCATGCACGTTCTCTTTCCCCAGATTGTGCACAATAATAGCCTTTTCTTCCCTAGGCCTTCCTTAATTATCAACACAGCTCAAGTGTGGTGTCCATTGCCCACTTAGTCTGCAGATACTGGTGGGTCCCATGGAGCATATTGTCCCACTTCTTTGCAGCATGCTGCAGAGAAACCTGGCAATCAAGTTCAGGCAAAGCAGCTCAAACTGGGAAGTGGCACAATCCGCCGTTTTTGCCTCAGGCATGTATTTGCTGATAAATTACTGCTCCTACAAACTCCTCACTTTCATTTGAGCTGCTTGGCTTTTAATCAGAACCACACCCAGACTAACACGGGAGTGGTTTCAGACTAGCTTCTGTCTTACCCTGGGAAAGAAAGATAAAACTCCTTCTGCCATTGAAGTGACAGAAAAATCAGGGCTTGCTACCAACCTCTCTGTCACAGGCCCCAGACTGTGTGTAATTAATCAGAAGTGTCTATTATCAAATAGGACTTTGCCGGCCGAAGAAACAACTCTTTTGAATCAGAAATCGAAAGATGATGAACAGACCACCAAGGGAAGCTATTCTTCTCATGAAAAAGTTGCCCCTAGACACAATTGCGAAATAGACACATTTCACATTTTCTCTTGAACTATTTCTCCATTTCCTGGGTGTATCAGTCAGAGTTCTCTAGAAAAACAGAACAAATAGATAATATATATACATATATACACAACTGGGTGTGTGTGCGTGTGTGTGTGTGTGTGTATATGAGGGCACTTCAAAAAGTTCATGGAAAGATTTGTATTATCTTTTAATACCATTTTTCCACGAACTTTTTGAAGTACCCTCATAAGCAGCAGTTCACTAGGTAAACGAGGCAAATGAGACATTGCAGGGAGAGGGAACAGCAGGAGTACAGGCACAGTTGTGTAGCCATATGCAGCTGTCAGAAGAATGGAGATGCATCAATCTGGTGTAGCTAGATGTGGCACGGTGCATGCCAGGGATTGGACAGTTACGTAGGAGTGAAACTCTGCTGTTCCAGGGAATGAACCTTGGACTTCATGCTAAGGGCAAAATTGGTAATAGCTTTATTGAGATATAATTCACATTCTATACAATTCATACTTAAGGTATACAATTTGTGGTTTTTAGTAAATTCACAATGTTCTGCCGTTATCACCACTATCTAATTCCAGAACATTTTCATCACTTTAAAAAGGAACCCTATACTAATTAGCAGTCACTCCCTGTTCCCCCCACCCTGCAGCCACTGGCAACCACTAATCTATTTCTGCATCTATATTTTTGCCTATTCTGGATACTTCATATGAATGGCATCATACAACATGTGGTCTTCCGTGACTTGCTTCTTTCACTCAACATGTTTTCAAGGTTCATCCATGTCGTTGTATGAATCAGCATTCGTTTTCAGGCTTGAATGATATTCCATTGTATGAATATTACCACATTTCATTTATCCATTAAATCAGCTGATGGATATTTAGATTGTTTACAATTCTTGGCACTTATGAATAGTGCTGCTATGAATATTTGTACACATTTTTGTGTGGACATACGTTTTCATTTCTTTTGCGTACATACCTCGGAGTAGGATTTCTGAGTGATATGGTAAGTCTATCTTTAACATTTGAGGAACTGCCTGACTGTTTTCCAAAGTGGCTACTCCATTTTACATTCCCACCAGCAGTGTAGGGAGCTCCGATTTTTCCTTTCTTGCCAATACTTATCTTATTTTATTAAGCCATCCTAGTGGGTGTGACATGGTATGTTGTCATTTTGATTTACATTTCCCTAATGAGTCTGAAATTGAGCATCTTTTCATGTACTTATTAGCCATTTGTATATCTTTTTTTGAGGGATGTCTAATCAGATCCTTTGTCCAAGTTTCAGCTGGGTTATTTGTCTTTTAATTATTGAGCTGTAAGAGTTCTTTATATATTGTCGATACAAGCACTTATCAGATGCAGGATTGGAAAAATTTGCTCCCACTCTGTGGTTTGTCTTTTCACTTTATTGGTGTTCTTTGAAGCACAAAAGTTTTTATTTGGATGAAGACCAATTTATCAATTTTTAATTTTATATATAATGCTTTGGGTATTGTAGCTAAGAACTCTTCCCAACCCAAAGTTACAAGATTTTCTCCTATATTTTCTTCTAGAAGTTTTATAGCTTTTAGCCCACACATTTAGGTCTGTAGTGCATTTGAGTTTATTTTTATATATGATGTGCGTTAAGAATCTAAATTTCTCTTTTCACATGTAGATATCCAATTGTCCTATACCGATTGTTGAAAAGGCTCCTGTGGTTTTGATAGGACTTGCATTGACATTATACATCAATTTTGGGATAATTGCCTTACCAACAATATTGAGACTTCCAATCCATGAATATGGATTCTATTTTTATTTACTTAGATTTTTATTTTGCCTCAGCAATGACTTATACTTTTCAGTGCATGGGTCTTTTTCATATCTTTCGTTAGATTTATCCCTATGTATTTTACATCTTTGATGCTATTGTAAATGGCATTTTAAAATATTTAATTTTTGATTGTTGATAGTATATAGAAATACAATTAAATTTTGTATACTGGTCTTCCATCCTTTGACTTTTTAAAGCTATTAGTTCTGCTATTTTTTTTAATGGATTCCTTGGAATTTTCTATACACGGGATCATGTCATCTATAAATAAATACATTTTTACTTCTTCCTTTTCAATCTGGATGCCTTTAATTTCTTTTTTTTTTTTTCTTTTTGTCTTTTTTCGTGTCCGGCAACGGATCACAACCCTCAGTGTTGCACCCGTACCGGACCGGGACCGGCAACGGGATCGCAACCCTCGGTGTTGCTCCCACACCGCGCTCAGCCAGTG
>NW_007727227.1:439723-453412 GCF_000696425.1 Galeopterus variegatus
CAGTGAGCGGGAACCGGTCTGTATGTGGGATCCGAACCCTCGGCGGGAGTGCCACCACACTCCCAAGCGGCGCACTGTAGCAGTGTGCCACCGGGCCGGCCCAGGATGCCTTTAATTTCTTTTATTTATTTACTTACACTTACTACACTGGCTAGAACCTCCCACTCAATGTCAAATAGAAGTGACTAAAGCAGAGACTGTTGCCTTTTTCCCCATCTTAGAGAGAAAGCTTCAGTCTTTAACAATTAAGTATGATGTTAAGCTGTGTTTTTTTATAAATTTTGTTTTGTTTTTGTAGATGTCCCTTATCAATCTGAGTAAGTCTCCTTCTATTCCTAGTTTGTTGAGAGCTTTTATCATGAATGGGTGATGGATTTTAGGTTTTGAAAAATGCTTTTTTTTTTTTTTTTGCATCTATCGAGATGATCATGTGCAGTTTTTTGTCCTTTATTCCATTAATTGATTTTCAAACGTTAAATCAATCTTACATATCTAAAATAAATCTCACTTGTCCGTGGACTATAATCCATTTTATGTGTTGCTGAATTTGGTTTGCTTATATTTTGTTAAGGATTGTGTCTACATTTATGGTCATGGGTAATTGTTTTCTTGTGATGTGTTTCTCTGACTTTAGAATCAGGGTGATACCAACCCCATAGAATGAGTTGGAAGGTGTTCCCCGCACTATTTCTTGAGAGAGATTGTGAAGACTTGGTATTCTTTCTTCTTTAAATATTTGATAGAATTCTCCAGCAAAGCCATCTAAGCCTGGGCTTTTCTTTGTGGGAAGATAATTGATTATAATTTCTTCTTTGATCAGTTTTGGTAATTTGCGGTTTTTTTAGAAAATTTTTCATTTCAGCTATGTTGCAATGTTTGGCATAAAGTTTTCATGGTATTCTCTTATAATCCTTTTAATTTCTGTAGTGATGATAGTGACATCCTCTCTTTCATTCTTGACTTTGGTAATTTGTGTTTTCTCTATTTCATGGTCAGTGTAGCTTACGATTTGTCAGTTTTGTGAATCTTTTAAAAGAACCAGCTTTTGATTTAACTGACGTTCTATATCAATTTTTTTCTATTTTATTAATTTCTGTTCTAATTTTAATTATTACTTTCTTTAGCTTACTTTGAACTGAGTTTGTTCTTCTTTTATTGGCATTGTAAGGTGGAAGCTTATGTTACTGATTAGAGACATTTCTTCTTTTCAGATATAGGCATTGAAAACTATAAATTTCCTTCTAAACTCTGTCTTAAGATACATCCCATAAACTTTGATGTGTTCTATTTTCACCTTTTGGTTCAAAAAAAATTCTCATTTCTCTCATGCTTCATTCTTTTATATAAGTTATTCATAAGTATATTGTTAATTTTCTAATATTTGGAAATTTACCAGATTTCTTTCCATTGTTAATTCTCATTTAATTACATTTTGTTATTGAACATACTCTGTAAAATTTCAATCCTTTTGAACTTACTAAATCTTATTTTACAACCTAGATTATGGTCTATACTGGAGATTGCTATTTTTGTGCTTGAAAAAAATGTGTTATTTAGTTGTCGAATAGAAGGTTTTATATATGTCCGTTAGGTAGAGTAGTTTGATAGTATTTTTCAATTCTTTCACATCCTTGCTGATTTTCTGTCTAGTCGTTCTATCAATTATTAAGAATAGGGTATTGACCCTTGAACTTGTTAAGACAAGTGAACAGATATGATGTAGTGAGGGGGAGGGGAGAGAGGGAGGGGGAAAAGAGGAACAGGTAAAGGGTCATGAAAATCAACTACAATGTATATTGAGAAGCTAAAATTAAATAAATAAATAGGGTATTGAAACTCTTATTGGTGAATTGTCTATTTTTCCTTAAAATTCTGTCTGTTTTTTATCAAGTACTTTGATACTTTCTTATTAGTGTTATATAAATTTACAATTGTTATAATTTCTTGACTTATTTATTATTTTACCATTGTGAAACGTCCTTCTTTTTCTGTAGTAATATTGAAAATCATCATGTCGAAGGGATACCTGTTCCCCAATGTTTACTGCAGCACTATTTACAATAGCCAAGGGTTGGAACCAGCCCAAATGTCCATTATCAGAAGAGTGGATACGGAAATGTGGCATATCTACACAATGGAATACTACTCTGCTATAAAAAAGAATGAAATACTGCCATGTGCAACAACATGGCTGGACCTAGAGAGAATTATATTAAGTGAAATGAGTCAGGCACAGAAAGAGAAATATCACATGTTCTCACTTATTTGTGGGAGTTAAAAATAAATAAATAAATAAATACACAAATAAACGGGGGGAGGAAGAAGACACAACAATCACAACAATTCCTTGAACTTGTTAAGACAAGTGAACAGATATGATGTTGATGGGGGGAGGGGAGAGAGGGGAGAGAGAGGTGGGAGGGAGGAATTGGTAAAGGGACGTGAAAATCAACTACAAGTATATAATAAAATAAAATTAAAATTAAAATAATTTTTTTTAAAGTCTACTTTGTGTAATATTATTATAGGTAGCCACCTCAGCTCTCCTATATTTACTTTTTGCATGATATATCTTTTATATTTGCATGGTACACCTTTGCATGATAGATCATCATTTTTCTTTAAAATTATTTGTCTTTACATCTAAGGTGTCTTTCTTATAAATAGAACATGGTAACGTCTTTGCTTTTGTATCCAATCTGACAATATCTGCTTTTTGAGTGGAGTATTTAGATTATTTACATCTAACATAATTATTCACATGGCTGGATTTACATTTGTCATTTAACTTTTTGCTTTCTATGTCTCCTGTCTTTTTGTATACCTCTCTGTTCCTTCCTAACTGCCTTCTTTTGCATTAAATACCTAATTTTTTAGTGCATGATTTTAATTTTTCTGTTGTTTATTTAACCATATATTTTTAGCGAGTTTCTTAATGGTTTCTTTAAGAATTACAATTACAATATTTTAACTTATTACAGTGTAATTCAGATTAATATTAAATTAATTCTAGTAAAATATAGAAAAAATTTTCAAATAGAGCTCCATTTCCTTTCCCCCACCCCACTTCTTCGTGGTTTTATTGTCATATATATTACATTTCTATATATGTTATAAATCTAACAAGACTGTGTTTCAATTGATGTTTTATAAAATCTCACATCATTTAAAGAAGTTAAGGGAAGAAGTTAAAAAAGATATCTCTAAGGTCTTTCATACTAACTTACTGTTTCTGACACCCACAATTTCTCCCTATGGATTCAAGTCAGAAAGCATTTGCTTTCAGCCTGAAGGACATCTTTTACTATTTCTTGTAAGGCAGGCCTGCTAACAAAGAATTCTCTCAATCTTTCTTTATCTTGAAATATCTTTATTTCATCTTCAGTTTTGAAGAATAGTTTCACTGCATATAGAATTCTTGGTGGGCAGTTTTGGTTTTCTTAAGCATCATGAAACTAAGCTTCGTGTATAAAGGGCAATGCACAATTTTTTTTTTCTTTTTGTCTTTTTTCGTGACCGGCAACGGATCGCAACCCTCAGTGTTGCGCCCGTACCGGACCAGGACCAGCAACGGGATCGCAACCCTCGGTGTTGTGTCCGCACCTCACTCAGCCAGTGAGCGGCCGGTCTGTATGTGGGATCCGAACCCTCGGCGGGAGCACCCTCGACTGTAGCAGTGCGCCACCGGGCCGGCCCCAGCATTTTTTTTTTAAAGAAACAATTTATTCAAAATGTTATCAATAGATTTCTTAAAGACGTAATTAGATTATAAACATAAAAGAAATATCAGTGACCCATAATGATATTAAAATTAACAAACATTGAATATGTCATTCCGCTGTCTTCTGGCCTCAATTGTTTAAGATGAGAAGGCAACCATTAATTGTATTGATGCTTGTCTGCATGTGACTAATCATTTTTCTCTTGCTGCTTTCAAGATTTTATCTTTGTCTTTCAGCAGTTTGACTATGACATGTCTAAATGTGAATCTCTTTTTGAGTTTACCCTAATTGGGGTTCTTTGGGCTTCTTGGATGTGTAGAATAATTTTCTTTAAATATAGGAAGTTTTCAGCCATTATTTCTTCAAATATTTTTCTGTCCCTTTCTCTCTCTTCTCTGCTGTTTTAACTCCAATTGCACATGTGCTGGTATGCTTGATGTTTCTCCACAGATTTTTGTGTCTCTGTTCATTTTTCTACAATCTTATTTTCCTCTCTGTTCAGATTGAATAATTTTTATTACTGTAGCTTCTAGCTGACTGATTCTTTTCCTCTGCCATCTTGAATTTCCAAAATTTTTATTGACAATCCAGCATTTCCATTGGTTCTTTTTATGATTTATGGTTGCTATTGAGAATTAAGAATCTCTTACTTGTTGAATCCACATTGTCATACTTTCCTTAATTCTTTGACTATGTTTTCCTTTAGTCCTTTGAACATATTTATAAAAGTTGCTTTATCATCTTTGCTAAATACAGCATCTGAGGACACTAGAAAATTTCTGAGTGCATTTTTTACCTAATTATGGGACACACTTTCTCTTTACTGCGTATGTCTTAATTTTTTCTTGATTTCTGGAAATTTTAAATACTATGATGCAGTAACTCTGGATTCTGATATTTTACTTCTGAAGATTATTTTTATTGCTGGGTTTTGTTTGTTTCTTTGCTTAATAACTTGCCTGGCTAAATCTGTGCAATCCATCTTCTCTAACTGTTTGTAGTTGCTGATGTCTCTTTTTGGTTTTTTTTTTAACTTTCTTTTTTTTATATTGTTAAGCCTGGTTTTCTAAGATTCACTCCTGTGTCTGCATAGGTTAGTAGTCAGTCAGTGGTTGGACAGAGATTGTGCTTTGCCACCTCTATCAGTCCTCGGTTAATAAATCTGTGTGAGGGTCAAGGAGCACATTAAATCTCTAGGCTGTTTTCAGGTCCTCCCTACTTTTGATTTTGGTTGGGATTTTTCACATCTCCTTTGCACATGTGTGCAGCTTCAGGTTCAGCCAGAAGCATGTGGCTAGAATGGACTCTCTCAGATTGCTGATTCACATGAATGCCACCTCAACCAGGAATATGCTTGCCCCAAACATGCAACCCTGACTAGTGGAGATGTTTGTCCTCCCTCCACACTCACTGGCTGCTCATCGTTCTCTGTGATTGTTACTCATACCAACCATACTGCTAGGCATGGGCATCACCCACCACTTTTATGACCTCAGCTGAGAGGCTGTTGGTCCCCTTGGTCTGCTGTATCCTGGCAGAACCTCCATACTGACTGAGCTGGAGGGGAAATGGGAGCAGCTCTAGGTCAGAATGCCACAGATTCCCATTGTTCTTACCTATAGTTCAGCAGTTTTTCCAGCACAAACACATCTTAGATTGTTGTAGAACTTTTGTTGATTTAAAAGGCAGCAGACTTGTTCTTATCAATTTTGTCCAACTGTATAGTGGCTTTTGGGGAAGACAACTTGCTGATCTCCTCATTCGACCATAGCTCTTGGAAAAGTTTAAAACAGGGAAGTGACTTACAAGGACTTGCATGATAGAAAGATCAATCTAACCAATATATGCAGGAGAGACTTTGTGGGACAAGTTTGGTAGTAAAGAGACCAATTAAAAAAACTATTGAAGTAGCACAGGTGAAAGATGATGCGGGCTATGAATGAATTGGTGCCAGTGTAGATGAAGAAAAGTGGATGAACTGGGCATCGGTATCAAATACTGAAACCATGGGCCATTTTAGTTTTTCAGTTAAAAGTTTATGAGGGAGATCTAAGCAGAAATAGAAAGTAAGAGATATCTTAAAGCGATACTACTTTTAGGGGAAGTTTCAAAGACTTAGTTGCAGGGAGAACTGGAGTGTGTGGAGGGTAAGGGAGAGGGATTTAGGGTATGGATAACTGGGAGGATAACTGTTGTCAGACAGAGAAATAAAGAACAAAGGATGGGGACAGGTTGTGGGGAGAAAAAAGAAGGACACTTGTGGAAAAATCTAATCTTGAAAAGTCGTGACGGACGTACCATCCAGATAGACGTCCTGAGGAAGCAGTTGGAAATGTAGGTCTGAAGCTCAGGAGCAGAAAAGGCTGCAAATGTAACAGGACAAAAGACCTCTCACATTAATATTTGGGTACAGAAACCTGGAGACATCTTTGGTAGTACTCTTTTCAAAAACAATGTTTGGTCGTCCATAGTCTCTTATACTTATCAACAACCCCAAGAAGGTCTTCTGTTGTTTTTTTTTTTTTTTTTTTTTTCATTTTTGTTTTTGCTTTGGTGGAGTTGGGGATGGAGTAGTCACGGAAGGAGGAACATACAAGACTAGGTTAAAGAATGTGGGATAAGGAAGAAATGGAGAACAAGAGACAGAAAAAAGCACATAAGGAATATCAGAAGCTTCTTGCATCAGCATCACCTTGACAAGTATGATGGAGGTGCTGGTCCAGAGTGAGGAACCATGTCAATTCTCCCTAGCCCTCACCCTCTCCCTCCCATTTTCAATGAAAGGTTCACCTAGCTTCATGAATATCTGTGTCTGCGCCTGTCTCACTTGCTTTGGCCTTGTCTTTGTCTTTCTCTGTCTTTGTCTCAGTTTATTTGTTAATTTTCCCTTAGGGAGCTCTTTTATTCTCCAGCAGCCCAGTATTTCATCCTTGGGTTGGTCCATGTTTCGCTAAAAGGCTGGCAGCTCCACCTGAGAATGCAGGCATGAGTTGCCATAATATATCTCTGAACTGCCACTAGATGGCAGTGTCTGGGAACTTTGCTAACCTAGCCTAGGCATTCATGAGTGCCTTTACGCTGAGTGGTGGGGGGTTTCTCTTGGTTATTCTGCTTTTAGGCTGTTGCAACCAGTTGCTAACAAAAGATGCTAGACCCTAGCTGGATCCCTTTGTCTAGTACAGAAAAAAAAATTATGTCTGTAAAACGCTCAGAGCTGTAAAAGCCTGTTCTCTAAGCTGGTGAGGATTTTCCACCACCTCAACTCTCACATAGATTCCTAGCCATAAGCCTTTCCTTAGATTCCCCCTTTATTCCCTCTTTAGCTGTTTATTCGTTGTTTGGTTTTATTTTTTATGCAAATTGATTTCCCTCTCCTTCTTCAGCCTGGTTAGTAAGCTGAGTTGATCTTTTTTCCTTATTTTGAGCATGGACTTGTAGAATCACATGCTATCAAAGCTTGAAGGGCTCTTAGACTTCCTTGAGTCCAACCTCATCATTTACAGATGGGGAAATTGAGGCAAAGAAAGGAATGGAAACTTGTTTATAGTCATGTAAAAAATTTAGGGCAGAGTCTTATGGGTGAGTCTGATGACACACTTGTAATAATCAACAAAACAACCAAAATATCATTTTTGATGCATTAATTGTAGATCTAGCACAGATGGGGAAGGGGAGGGGACAGGAGGTATGACATGGTACCCGTCTTCCAGGCACTTCGCATATATGTGGGAAGATAGACTTACACACAATGAAAAATAATTAATGCCTTGTATGATAAGGCAGTGTAAGAAAAATGCTAATGTGGGCAAATGGCACAGGGATTCAGAGGAGTGTCAGCTCTAAGAGGAAACAGGGCCATGGGTGGAGATGAAAGGGTAGAGACAGAACTGAAGCTTGGACATGGGAAATTCAAGGATTATTATTATTCAAGGGTCAAGGACTAGGCTGACTTAAGTTTAAGATAAGGGTCAGAGAGTAGTAAGAGACAAGACTCGGTGGTAGGCTGGAACCGTACTGTACAGGCTCTCAAATGTCAAGCTAATTAATTTCCTACTAATGCTGAACAGGCTCTTTCAAACGCTTCCAATCTTCAGATTTTCTATTTTCAGTGGTAACTTTCCACTATTTTTGATTCCCCAAGAAGTGGCCTCTTTGCTTTGCCCTACTTTCCCTCATTAATCTCAGCCCCTCAAAAGTGAGATGAAGTTGAACTGAAAAATTAGGCTGGGGCTCATTTCCACTACAGCTGTTCCCTAGTGACCCAACCAAGAGCAAACTGGACATTCTCTGGCTCCAAATCCCATTCATTTATTTTGTTTCCATTTTCCACCCACTCATGGGAGTCTGAGCACCTGGCCTCTGCATCCCATCGCTCCCTTTGTCACAAGGACTTTCCAGAAGGTTTGGAGAGCTCTTGACAGCTGAGAAAAACACCCATAGGAGGGGAGTATGACTTCATAGAAGTGAAAGAGGCCTCCAAACAAAAGAGCTCTTTAAAAGCAGCCTGGATACGGGAGCAATCTAAGAGCCCTTTCAGATTGTCAAGAGCATCAGTGCCCAAACTTCTTGGCCAGCCACATTCAAAAACAAAAAGGCCAGCCCCTCCCCCTTCTCAATTCTCTCTTCCTAATCCCAAATGGCTTGAGTTCTGTTTTTCTACCAGGATACCGTGGACACCCCACCTCAGCACCCTTCATGTGGCTTTATTCCTGCCATTTGCTGCCTTTCCCTCCCCCTCAGAACGCTATGTCTTTCCTCTTGACCTCTGCTTAGTACAGAGTGTGGGACATAATAGGTGCTCAATAAATGGTGCTCTTTTCCTTCACAAGGGCCTTAGAGCTTATCTAGGCCCTGGACACAATAAAGCCACTTAATGGGCCATTGGTGTAGGGAAATAAAGGGAATATTCATGGGTCATTGGGAAATAAAGGAATATTTATGACTATTTCAGTTCTCATTTCTGTAACTGGTCATGTGGCTGTAGCTGGTATTTTTAGTTACTTCTGCTGCCCATTCTGCGTTACCTTTGCCTTCAGCAAGCACCTCGGTCAGTCATGGTGCTTTACCTGGTGGGGTGACTCAAATCTTCATTCCTGGGTGGTCAGGGCCATTAGTAGTCCTGCCTGGATTGGGCTGTTGTAGTTTTCCATTGGTCTTATCACCATGCAGGGAAATAATAAGAGACATCCTAAGGAAGCTTCTGTATTCCAGACATACTCTCCTTTCCCTCCACTGTGGAATTGTAGTCCAATTTCCCCTTGGTAGTCAAGATCAGTCACCCCAGCCAGCACAGTAACTCCCTTCTTTACCTTTTGATTCAAAGGTATGAGGAACCCAAATTGGCCAGGCAGCATTCTTAACTTTCAGTTCAACGGAATCATGATTGTGTCTTCCTTGGAACTAACACTTTTAGGCCAGCAGAGCATATCGTTACAGGAAGCGGAAGCAAAATTGTGCTAGTAGGTCACTAGGGCAATGATGACTGGTGCCACTTCCATTTCCACTCTTTGATTCCTGGGCCTATGAATCCTGGCTATGGGAGCAATAGCACCATGTAGTGGATACTGATTCAGAGTATATACAGCCTTCTGGAGCACTTGCCTTAGTCCTACAAGGTATTGACCTAGCTGTCACTGTGACTGAGTCTTCAGTAGGCCATTCCACTCTTCTGTCAAGCTAGCTGCTTTAGGATGGTGAGGAACATGGTAAGACCGGTGAATTCCATCACCCAGAACCCACTGGGTGATGACAGGGGTGGCTGGGAAGAGTCTGACTGGTATCCACAAATGGGTCATCCTATTCATTTAATGGTTAAAATCCTCCTCTGCTGAGATCATTCTTTGACAAACATTCACATGGGACACAAATATCTTCACGTTTTTTGCCCATTCATGGAGGTCTATCCACATACCTTTTTCCCAGATTTCTTTCCCACTAATTTCCAATAATGTTCCTTCGAACTCCCTGACCATCCCGCTAGACCACTAGCCACAGCCCATGAATCAGTATATAATCATATGTTTGGCCATTTTTCCTTCCAAGAAAAGTGAACAACCAGGTGCACTGCTTGAAGTTCTGTCCACTGGGAGGATTCCTCTTCACCACTGTCTTTCAAGAATGTCCCAGAAATGAGCTGTAGTTTTGCAGCTGTCCACTTTGGGGTAGTGCCTACATATCATGCAGAAACATCTGTAAAGCGGACCTGTGTCTGCTTTTCTTCTGTCTACTGATTATAGGGAACTCCCCATGAGGTATGCAGGCTGGGAGAGAGAAGGTACTGTAGGTAGCAGGAGTGGGGACCATAGGCATTTGGGCCTCTTCTCCATGTAACCTACTTGTGCCTGCAGGGCCTGCTCAGGCCAATCACATATATACCACTTCCAATCGATGATAGAGTGCTGTGCAGCATGTCCAGCTTCATGGCTTGCTGTGTCAGATAACGCCCAGGTCATGATGGGCAGCTCAGGTCACATGGTAACTTAGTAGCTCATGGTTAAGCATTCAGTCTCCACTAAGGCTCAGTAGCAGGCCAAGAGCTGTCACTCAGAAGAAGAGTAGTTATGTACAGAGGATGGCAGGATTTTGTTCCAAAATCCTAAGGGCCTGCATAGCTGGTCACCTATAGGGGCCTGCCAAAAGCTCCAAACAGAAGCCCTATCTGCCACTAACACTTTAAACACCACTGGATCTGCATGGTGCAAGTAGCAGAGCAGCTTGCACAGCAGCCTGTACCTGTTGCAGAGCCTTTTCTTGTTCCAGGCCCCACTCAAAACTAGCAGCATTTCAAGTCATTCAGTAAAATTGACTGAAATAACACACCCAAACGAGAAACATGTTGAAATCCAAAGAGGCCCACCAAGCATAGTGCCTCCTTATTGGTTGTGGCATGGGCCAGTGGCAGCAACTTATCTTTCACCTCAGTAAGAATATCTCTACCTGCCCCACACCATTACACCTCTAGAACTTTCACTGAGGTGGAAGACCCCTGAATTTTTACTGGATTTATTTTTCACCCTTTAACAAGATATTGCTCCACTATCTTCCTATTTACATCACTTCCAATCTGCCATCACCTGTATATTTGTCCCTCTCAACATAACTATTTTCTCTGGCTACTTTTAAGAGTTTCTCTTTATCACTGGTTTGGGGCAATTTGATTATGATGTGCCTGTCGCTAGTTTTCTTTATATTTTCTGTGCTTGGGGTTAATTGAGCTTCTTGGATTTGTGTGATTACAGTTTTCACCAAATTTGAAAATTTTTCAGCCATTCTTTCTTTTCTTTTCTTTTTTGGCTGCTGGCAATAAAGGGATTGAACCCTTGACCTTGGTGTTATCAGCACCATGCTCTAACCAACCGAGCTAATGGGCCAGCCTCAGTATTTCTTCAGATGTTTTTTCTGCTGCCCCTACCTTGGAGGATCTGATTACATGTGCATTAGGCCACTTGTTGTTTTCCCAAGCTTATTGATGCTCTATTCATGTTTTTTGGTGGGGGGGGGGGTGTTTTTTGTGTGTATTTTTGGTTTTTTGTTTGCTTGTTTTTTCTGTGTATTTTTGGCTTTTGTTTTGTTTTGCTTTCAGTGTTTCACTTTGGATAGTTTCTATTGATATGTCTTCACATTCACTAATCTTCTCATCTGCAGTGTGTACTCTGCCACTAATCCCATCCAGTGAATTTTTCATCTTAGACATTGTCGTTTTCATCCCTAGATGTTCACTTTGGATCTTTTTTATACCTTTCATGTCTCTACCCAACTTTTTGAATATATGAAACACAGTTACAATAACGATTTTAATATCCTTTTCTGCCTATTCAGTTCATTTTTCCACCAGATATTGTATATTTTAGCTCTAAGCATTCCATTTTTTAAGTTTTAAATTTACTTTCTTTATCTGAGCTTTCAGAAGGTTTTAATTATTTAATATGTGATGGATGGTATTCTTGCCACTGTTGTCAAAGGTAAGGAGATTGTGCATGTGTGGATTTATTTTGAGTTTTCTATTCTGTTCCATTGGTCTATTTGTCTACGTTTATGCCAGTATTATACTATTTTTATTACTGAAGCTTTGTAATATATGTTGAAATTCAGAAGTATGATGCCTCCAGGTTTGTTCTTGTTCAAGATTATTTTAGCTATTTGGGGTCTTTTATGGTTTCATATAAACTTTAAGATATTTTTTTCTATTTTTGTGAAAAATGCCAGTGGAATTTTGATAGGGATTGCAGTGAATCTCTACATTGCTTTGGGTAGTATGGACATTCTGACAATATTGATTCTTTCAATCCATGAACATGGGATCTCTTTCCATTTATTTGTGTCTTCTTTAATTTCTTTTATCAATGTTTTATAGTTTTCAGTATACAGTATTTCACTTCCTTGGATGTTTCCTTTCTTCTGCTAGGATTAGGTTTTTCTTCATTGTACTTCTTTGTGGTATAGAGTTAGATTATTTATTTGAGATTTTTCTTCTATTTTAATGTAGAAAATGTATATGTAATGTAATGTAATGTAATGTATAAAATTCCCTCTTAATACTGCTTGCTTTTGTTGCATCCCATACGTTTTTGTATGTTGTGTTTTCATTTTCATTTGTCTTGAGGTGTTTTATAATTTCCTTTTAGATTTCTTCTTTGCTCCAATAGTAGTTCAAGAGTGCGTTGTTTAATTTCCACTTATTTTCAAAATTTGAAGCTTTCCTTCTGATATTGATTTCTAGTTTCAGTCCATTGTGGTCAGAAAAAATACTTGGTATGATTTCAGTCTTCTCAAATTTGTTAAGACTTGTTTTGTGACCTAACATGTGATCTATCCTAGAGAATGTTCCATGTGTGCTTGAGAAGAATTTGCATTCTGCTGCTGTTGAGTAAAATGTCTGTATATGCCTATTAGGACAACTTGGTCTATAGTCTTGTTCACATCCTCTGTTTCCTTTTTGGTCTTTTGTGTGATGTTCTATCTATTATTGAAATTGGGATATTGAAGTCTCCTACTATCATTATATTGCTATTTCTGCCTTCAGTTCTGTAAGTGTCTGCTTTATATATTTAGGTGCTCTGATGTTTGGTGTATATATATATTTATAATTGTTATATCTTTCTGGTGTATTGACCCTTTTATCATTATGTAATGCCTTTTCATCACCTGTGACAGTTTTTTATTTTTTTTATGTCTACACAGTATCAAATGCTTTATTGACTTTTTTCCTTTCTATGGAATAGTACTCAGACTCAACTTTTAAACTTTCAGAACCAATTGAAAGACCTGTGACAGTTTCTGACTTAAAGTCTATTTTGTCTGATATAAGTATAGCCACAGCTGCTCTCTTTTGGTTACCATTTGTGTAGAATATATATTCCAATCCTTCACTTTCATCTATCCTTCACATTTCCTTCAATCCAATCCTTCACTTCAGTGTGCATAAATTTAAAGTCGGTTTTTTGTAGATAGCATATAGTTGGGTCTTGTTTTTTTTCATTCAGCTACTCTATTCTTTTGATTGGGGAGTTTAATCCATTTACATTTAATGTAATTATTGATAGGGACGTATTTACCACTGTCATTTCGTTAGTTTTGTCATTATTTTGTCTGTCTTTTCCTCTCTTTCTTTGTGTTTTGTTGTTTTTTTGTACTAATATGCTTTGATTTCTTTCTCTTTTTGTAAGTGTAACTTCTATAGGTATTTCGTGGTGGTTACCTTGAGCTTAAATAAAATGTAGTTATAACAGTCTATTTTAAGTAGATAATAACTTAAGTTTAATCATATGTAATAACTCTATACTTCTTCCACATAGGCACATTATGTTATGGTTGCACAATTTACATATTTCTATATTGCATATATTTTAACATAATTTTTGTTATAGTTGTTTTTAATACTTTTGTCTTTTAACTTTTTTTTTTTCATTAAACTTTTATTTTGTCAATATACACTGTATATGATTATTATGGCCCATCACCGACACCT
>NW_007727228.1:0-11577 GCF_000696425.1 Galeopterus variegatus
TGGAACTGTTAGGAGGACGGTGCGAGCCTCTCCTAACCCCCTTGCCTCCCTTACCCTTCTCTACTCTTTCATTTTCATGGCCATCTAGTGTACTTATGTGTTTATAGCTATCTTCTCTTACTAGTATGTAAGCTCCTTGAGGGAGCAATTTTGTTTCCTGGTACATCCTAAGCCCCTAGAGCAGTTCCTCACACAGAGCTAAAATAATAAAAACAGGTATGCAAAGACACGTAGTGAAGTCTAGCTCTCACTCTACCCTCCCAGTTCTCCACTCCAAACCAAGAAACTATTTTTATTAGTTACAGATGTATCCTTCCAGAGCTTCTTCAGACAAAACCAAGCAAGTAGAAATACATATTTCTTATCCAAACTTTTTGTTTAACCAAAAGTTGCCATATTTATGTACCCATTCAGCACCTTCCTTTTTTAATTTAAGCTTATATGCATTTTGATAATAGCTTTTCTGTCTAGGAAGATTTTTGCTTTCCTCTTTGAACTCTTCCTCTCTGTGGTTGAAATTTGGAGATCCGCAACCTAGTAAATATGGGCCTGACTTCCCTGTCCTTCCTTCTCCAGTCCTTTAACCAATAGAAAACTTGATTTGCTCATTAAACTTGAGTTCAGATTTCAGCCAGACCCCAGCCAGCTCCTGGCCAGTCAAATCTGCCTGCCTTGTCTCCTGCATGAAAGCTATTCATTGACTCAAATCCATATGTCATTTGATTGTTTTGGATTATGTGACAAGCTTCTTTTTTTTTGATAGAAATTAAATTGGTTCCCTCTAGGACAGGGCTGAGCCTCGGTACTTCTTGGAAATCAGCCAGCCTGTGTGAATGGGGGTCGGGGGGGGTGTCCCTGTGGATGCTGACAGTGTCAACCTGGACCTTTGGACAAGAATCCTCCAGGTATTCCTAGGTCACATCCCCAGCAGTGGCTGCAGAGGGGTCCTGGCCAGGAGAAGTACCTCTCACAGCCTCAACTGCACTGGGAGTGACCTAGACATTTGCTGAGAAATGAATGGAGGAGAATGGGCCCCTCTGTCCCAGCAGTGGCTGCAGAGGGGTCCTGGCCAGGAGAAGTACCTCTCACAGCCTCGACTGCACTGGGAGTGACCTAGACATTTGCTGAGAAATGAATGGAGGAGAATGGGCCCCTCTGCCCTGTTGTTACATATGGTAGGCCTCTAGCAACCCTGAAAGGTCACAACTGGGAGGCCCAGAGAGACAGCTAGTTGCCTTTGGAGTCCAAATGTACAAAGGGCCCAAGAAGAAAAAGCTGGCCTGGTGACAGTGGCACGACTCTGCAATGGGCACTTCATCCTGTGGAAGCAAATGAACAGTGTGTGTTTTGAAATTAAGCACTTAGTGATTATTACTTTAGAGTTCTTAAAACATTTAGCTCTCGACTTATCAGGCCTCAATGTATGACATTTCATACATTCCATCCAAAATGGCTGGATTTTTTTAAAGACCTAAAAGATAAAATACATACCAACCTTTTGAAACTGAAAACAAAGAATTAGAGTGACAGATCACTACTGGTTAAAAGAGGCTATTATCTTGGGTGTACATACAAAAGACCCTCTTCTCATTTGGGAGGACATGTTCAGGTCACGACAATTAAACATTGTTTTTCTCTCCTTAGTTCCAGAAAGGTTAGCAAGAAGTTGCAGCAGACAAAAAGAACAGCTGGATCATGCATCTTTCAAATGGGAAACAACTTATGGCCTTAATCGTGGATGAACCGAGAGGAAATACTTTTGAAAAGATTGAACTCATCCTTTCATAGAATATGCAATCTAATCAGCACTCTGAGAAAAGCAGAGGGGAAGGATTAGAAATAATAGTCTGTGTTTATTTTTGTCTGGGGTCTATGGAAATGTAGGTTTATGACTTGATTTGCGCTCACACAGTTAAAATATACAGCGTATAGAATAGCACTTGCTGCCAGGCCTGGGCCCGGCCTCATTGAATTTCAAAAGGTAAGCGGCAGGCCATGGACATGCCAGAGCTGCAGACAGTTGCCTTTCCTGTGTCAAGGGTGGAGCACCTTGCACCAAGCCCCTGGAGGAGTTCCTGACTGCACAGTGGCCAGCTGCGGCCAGTGCCCCTGACATCTCCTACCCACCACCTTCACTGTCACAGACCCCACCTAGCAAAGTCATGGACAGGTCTCCAATAATCATGTGTAGTTATAGATTGCTGGGAAGAAAGCTATCCATTACCTTAGGTTGTCTTTGCTTTTTTATTTTTAAATATACATTACATACATTTTAGTATACCTTTTTAAATATACATGAAACCTGTTATTAGTATCGTGTTTTTCAAGCTTGAAAACGATATTCTATTTCTTGTTTGCAAATTGGTCTCAGATCTTCAATTTGTGGTGTGTTTTTCTGTGGAATCTAGGTACTATGCTTTTTTTTAAACAGCTTTTTTCTTTTTTTTGGCAGCTGACCAGTACAGGGAACCGAACCCTCGACCTTGGTGTTACAAGGCTGTGCTCTAACCAACTGACCTAACCGTCCAGCCCCTAAGCAGCTTTTTAAGATATGATTTGTATACCACAGAGTTCACCCATTTTAAACGGTTTTTAGTATATTCACAGAGTTGTGCAACCATCACCAAAATCTAATTTTAGAATATATTCATCACCCCCAAAAGAAACTCCATGCCTATTAGCAGTTACTCCCCATTTTCTGCACTCTCCCTATCCCTGACAACCATTAATCTACTTTCTATTTCAATAGATTTGCCTGTTCTGGACATTTCATATAAATGGAATCAGGCAATATGTGGTCTTCTTTCACTTAGTGTGATGTTTTCAAGGTTCATTCACATTGTAGCCCATGTCAGTACTTTATCCCTTTTCATGGCTGTATAATACTCCTTTGTATGGACAACAACTTTTTTTTATCCACTCATCAGTTGATAAATATTTGCATTGTTTACACATTTTAGCTACTGTGAAAAATGTTGCTGTGAGCATCTTTGGACAAGTTTTTGTGTGGATGTGTGTTTTTATTTCTCATGGGTATATACCTAGGAGTGGAATTGCTGGGTCATGTGGTAACATTATGTTTAACATTTTGAGGAACTGCCAGACTCTTCTCTGCTTTTTAACAGAGTGATAACTATGGAATTTCAGCCAGGGAGCTCTGTCAGGATTTCGTTAAAGAGCACATATTTGAAATAGTTGGGTCACAGTTGTATTTGCATATGACAAATAAAGCTGAATCCCAGGCAGTTGGAAAATGTCTTACAATCTAAGAGTTTCTTCCTTTGGCTCACTCACCCTTTTTCTCTCCCCACCCTCATTCCTAATTGTTTTATTTTCTAATCAGTGTTTATTTAGCTAGGTTACCAGTACGGGAGGATCACAACTAGAGGAAAACCAGATAAATGGTTATGACGGCATTCTGGGACATAGAAACTCACATTGGGCCATACTAGACCTCACCCTGTATTCTCCTGGTGATAAAACTTGAATTTCAAAAGTGCTTTTATAATTTGGTTTTGCTAACAAAGTCTAAAGGTAATCATGTAACTAGACTGTGAAAAATGTTGCTGTGAGCATCTTTGGACAAGTTTTTGTGTGGATGTGTGTTTTTATTTCTCATGGGTATATACCTAGGAGTGGAATTGCTGGGTCATGTGGTAACATTATGTTTAACATTTTGAGGAACTGCCAGACTCTTCTCTGCTTTTTAACAGAGTGATAACTATGGAATTTCAGCCAGGGAGCTCTGTCAGGATTTCGTTAAAGAGCACATATTTGAAATAGTTGGGTCACAGTTGTATTTGCATATGACAAATAAAGCTGAATCCCAGGCAGTTGGAAAATGTCTTACAATCTAAGAGTTTCTTCCTTTGGCTCACTCACCCTTTTTCTCTCCCCACCCTCATTCCTAATTGTTTTATTTTCTAATCAGTGTTTATTTAGCTAGGTTACCAGTACGGGAGGATCACAACTAGAGGAAAACCAGATAAATGGTTATGACGGCATTCTGGGACATAGAAACTCACATTGGGCCATACTAGACCTCACCCTGTATTCTCCTGGTGATAAAACTTGAATTTCAAAAGTGCTTTTATAATTTGGTTTTGCTAACAAAGTCTAAAGGTAATCATGTAACTAGGCATGCATTCTGCATTCCCTTCTTCAATTTTCTACACTTTATCAAATGTTTTTTTCTACCTTGTTATCATATTTTGTCAATATTTATTTAGATTTAGTAACACACAACTGATATCTTTACGTCTTTGCTCACTATTGCTACTGGCTTCCCATACCTTTCTTCTGGTTTCATTTCCTTTTCCTGAGATATATTCATTAGTCACTCTTTCAGAAAGCACCTGGTCACGTTTTACCTTTATTCTTTTTATTTTTTGGTGGCTGGCCAATACAGGGCTCGAATCCTGGACCTTGGTGTTATCAGCACCACGCTCTAACCATCTGAGCTAACCAGTCAGCCCTTACCTTTATTCTTAAATGGCTGTTTATCTGATATATTAGGATAGATAGCAACTCCTTTCCAAGGACACTTTTGGCTATTTAGCATGTTTGGGTTTTTGTCTCCTCTCCGCCCCCACCCCCACCCCGCCCAGACAAACCTAGAAGTGGTGCACATCACTTCCACTACAGCACACTGGCCAGAAATCCATCTCATAGCCTCAGGCCAAGTTGGGAAATGTAGTTATCTTGTGTCCAGCAACAAATAAAGAATGTTTAAGGACTGCGCAGCGTTGTCTCTGTCACATCAGGATTTAGAATTCTTGGTTGGCAATTATTTTTCCTTAGCACTTTAAAGTTTTTTTTTCTATTTTCCTTTGGCATTTATTGTTGCTCATGAGAAATTCATGACCAATCTGATTGTTGTTCTTTGTTAATAATCTCTCTTTTCTCTCTGGCATCATTTAAAACTTTTCCATTTGTTTTTGATGGTTGGCAGTTTTTCTTACATGGGTCTCTGTTGATTTGTTTTTATTTATCCTGATAAGAAGTTGATGTGCTTTTTCAATCTGAAGAAGCTTTTTTTTTTATTAATCTAGAAAACTCTGAGTCAAGATATCTTTAGACTTCCTGCCATTCTCTGTTCTTTCCTTCTGGAGCGTTTCAATCTATTTTCCATGTCTCTTAACTTCTCTTTCTTATTATCTAAGTTTAATCTGTCTATCGAGCTTTTTACTTCACTGAGAATATTTGTTTATTTCTGGGATATCTACTTGTTGCTTTTGTTTTTTCTAAATCATCCTGTTCCTGTGTTCTTGTTTTATGAATAATATTTCTTCACATCTTTGAACATTTTATGCATTTATTTTAAAGGTCCTTCAGATTAATTTTCAAATTAAAATTGCTCTACTGTCTGTAATTTGTTGGGTGTGGGTTCTCCCATTTCTTAGGTCTGTGGGCTAGCTTCCTTGAATCTCCTTTTCCCTGGGAGTCTCCTGTGTGCTTCAGAGTTGGTTCGTAGCTTTCTCTGCTTGGCCCCTATAGAGTTCACCAGTTCTGAACCTATTGTCATGTTACTTTTTGGCTTGGGGTTTCTTGATGGCAAAGGTAATATACTTAAACAATTTGGTGCCCATGCTCAGAAAGGCTTGAGGTTCAGGTTTCTTGAGAATGACCTATCTACACTTTCTAATTAGGGAAAATTTAGTTAGCCAAAGGAAGTAGAGCATGGCAGCTAAGAAAGGTTCTAGCGTCAAATTGGCTTGAGTACAAGTTCTGGCTTTATCAGTTAGTAGCTATGTGACTTCATTAAAGTTATCTAACTTCTCTGAGCCTATGTTTCTATGTTGTAAAGTGGGGATGATAATAGTACCTACTTCCTAGTTCATAGATATTAACCATTGTTTGCCATGATTTCTTTTCTTTTCTTTTTTTTAGCCATGATTTCTAGCTGAAGATCAAGGACAAAGGAAAATTTCTTTGTACCGAGTATTCTAGCCCAAAGATGCCTGGAAGTCCTACAGGGAGACTTATTGAATGAATTAGTCAAGAGAAATATCTGTAAAGGTTGGAGAAACGCCCTCCACTGGTCACCATCAGGCAAAATGTCAAAAGTAGGAACGTGGCTGTCCCCCAGCTGTGCCGCTACTATTCCTTACAGTCTTTCTCTGCCCTCTCAGTCAACAGGGACAATATTTGCTTATGGTAGCAGCACCTAAGGTGTTTTTCTTTATGAGGACCAGTGCAGTCTGCTTAAGGGCAGAGAAAAGTCTTATTTCCAGACCTTAAAAAAAGTGCTAAAACAGCACTAGATGAATGGCTCAGAAACATCAGTAACTTTACATAAAAAAGTGCTAAGAGGAGAATCATTTAAATACAACTTTTGAAGATTACTGAACTGAAAATATGAGGTAGAAATGAAGTTAATAAAGCACTCATTATTTGAACCATAAAGTTTTTATTTAATTGGGCTTCATCTCATTGTTAGTATAAATCTTAAAGTAACCTCACTGTTTGGGAATCTAAAATTAGCTTCTTTTTTTCCCTTCTATTTTATTCTTCTCCTGTGTTCCCACCTCCATTTCAATGCAACTTTCCCCTAAGCATCTTTGTGCCATATTTGTCAAGACAGAGGAAGGTTTAGGCAATTTACAAAAGAAAGAAAGAGAGAGAGAGAAAGAAAAGAAAGAAAAGAAAACACTGTGGTTTACATAAGCATTAACACATGTTCCACGTGCTGCTAAAGTACAGTATTGCACTAATCTAGTTGAGTCTTTTCTCAGTCATCTGCCACCTGGTTTGTACCCTGAATTATCCTGGAATTCCAGTTTACCATGGCTGACCCATCTAACCTTCCTATAGGTTAAAATCCAGATACGAGAGGCCTCCATCTTTCTGAGGTAGAATCTAGGAAGTATCCCAGCACTTCCACGTAATACGATGAGCAAGATACTCCTTGGCCATCAACCAGCTTTGCCCCAACAGTCCTCCCACTGCCTGGAGTGAAGAAAGCAATGGTCTGACAAATTAAACCCTAACTTCTAGGACTTTGAAAAGATCTGTGGGAGTAATTTTCTTCCTTATTTTTAATGCTTCATAACCCCAATTATAATCATAAATAATGCTTACTTCATGTCTAATGGGGCTAACATCACATATGATGGTACTTTATCTGAGGAAGCATAAAAGTAGAACAAAAAATCATTACCGAGAATGCAAAGAAAATTTGAAAAATCAGCAAAGTTCAAAATGAAACATTCCTAGTTGATTTCACGTGTTGCTTGCCTAATGATACTGTAACATATGATTATAACTAAATGTAGGGCTGCTGGCGCAGCAGGGAGAGTCACTTTTTCAACTCCTTGTATAGTACTGCAAGGCTTGGGGTGACTTCTCTGCAAATACTTGGGTATGTCTGCAGCTCTGGAAACTCTTGCTTCACGCAGTCTCATTGGCACTCACTGTTTTTGTCTGGCCAGTATTCATTCCCCTCTCTTCTGGTAACAGAACCAGCTTCTCTTTGGGGAGTTCCCTCTCCAGTATTATGGGTCATTTTGGTGGGACTGTTCTGCCATCTCCTAGTTAAGGGGATAGTCACACTACCCAAGCCTAGCCAAGCAGATGTCCTCTCTTGGGAATCTGAATCGTGTGTGGAGCTGTAGGACAAGGATGGTGGTTATTGATTCCTCCAGACAGAGGCACCTGAAGAGACTGTCCTTAGAGCCTGGAGCTACTCTGGTCCTGGTCCTTCAGCCTTTCCTTTTCCACTAAATTCCCTTACCCCCTTGTTTACTTTGTCAATTCACTTCTGTTGCTTGCAAAAAAACCCCAAATTGATACAAGCTCCTATAGGCTGACCCTGGCATGGCAGGGTGGCACTCACCCATCAGACCCTCCTCCGGAAGCAGAACCTCTGAAGGAGAATCCCTGACTTGGAACAACCAGCCATAGAAAAGATACAGTCAATTCTCTGAAAACTTGACATTCATCTTTGAATAAATGGCAGAGGAGCATCCCTCCCTGGGCACCTGTGCTTCCGATTTCAGTTATGGTGCCGTATAACTTCGTAATGGTGCATTTTCTTCCTTAGAAGGTGGTACAAGTTACTGGCAAGATAGTCCATGCTCTGAGGTCAACTGCCCAAGCTCAAATCCTGGCTTTTTGAATTAACTAAAGCTCATTTTTTAAATCTGTTACAAGAGAATAGTAGCATCTACTTATAGAGTGGTTGAGAAAATTAAGATGACTCACATAGCGCTTGATACAGTGCCTAGTACAAAATATATGCTCAACAACATGCCTTACTGTGACAATACGCTTAAAATACACTTCTCTGGATTTTCTTTTGTTTGGTCTGTGTGGAACCTCTTTGGGATAATAGGAGCAAGCAAATGTGATATCCCTCAGATACAAATAGTCAGTGTGTCCCACCATCAATTGGGCATGCGTTTAGTTATTTTAGCAAGTAGGGCTTGTAAGAGCCTTGAGTCAGGGACCGTTGAAATGAGCCTTGAGGTAGAGCTCTCTATAATTAATTATTGTCTGTTACATTCTTGCCCCCCCCCCCATTTTCTTCACATAATCCCTTTCAATTCCTTTTTTCCTCACCTCTTTATGGTCAGATCTTGTAGCTGAACAGCAGCTCTGATTCAAGAAATAGCTCTTGAGAGCCAGGCCCAGTACAGAAAGACGACCCAGAGTGTTTTCTGCCCTCAAGGCCTCATGCCGCCCTCACTGTCAATGCCATCGCTTTCAGGAACCCTTCCCTGATGTTTCAAGAACTTTCTAACTGACCTTTCACCTCCCACCCCTACTCTTCCTCCCTTTCCCAAATCTCGCTGCTAGAATAATCTTCCTAAAATTCAGCTCTGACCTCACATTTCTGCAAAACCTCCCATTGCTCCTCATTACTTACCAAATAAAGGCTCAGTCTTCATTCTGGGGTGTGGACCCTCCCACAATGGGGTGTCACCTTTTCTTATCTCCTCTCTACTGTTCCCCATTGCTCTTCCCCAGCAGACTCCATGCTCCCCCATCCAGCCTTCAGTCCATCCGCAGTCCCCTCCTTACATGGGTCAGTCAAACCCTGCCTGCTCTCTAAGGCCAGGAATAAATGCCACTGTCTAAGAAGTTTCTCCTGGTTTCCCAAAGCACGGAAAGGCTCTCCCTGCCCCAATCCTTATAGCACATTATAACTGTTTCAGCTTCAGAGGATTCTTGTTACCTCTCCCAGGGTGACAGAGATGCAATGGATTACTCAAAGCCCATTTCTCCTGAGCAATGAGAGGCCCAAAGCGGTTAATCCCAGAGACAACTTCTTTAAGAGAGAAGGAATTCCTGGGAAATAACCCCGAACTAGGTTTTCCACATAATCCCTTTCAATTCCTTTTTTCCTCACCTCTTTATGGTCAGATCTTGTAGCTGAACAGCAGCTCTGATTCAAGAAATAGCTCTTGAGAGCCAGGCCCAGTACAGAAAGACGACCCAGAGTGTTTTCTGCCCTCAAGGCCTCATGCCGCCCTCACTGTCAATGCCATCGCTTTCAGGAACCCTTCCCTGATGTTTCAAGAACTTTCTAACTGACCTTTCACCTCCCACCCCTACTCTTCCTCCCTTTCCCAAATCTCGCTGCTAGAATAATCTTCCTAAAATTCAGCTCTGACCTCACATTTCTGCAAAACCTCCCATTGCTCCTCATTACTTACCAAATAAAGGCTCAGTCTTCATTCTGGGGTGTGGACCCTCCCACAATGGGGTGTCACCTTTTCTTATCTCCTCTCTACTGTTCCCCATTGCTCTTCCCCAGCAGACTCCATGCTCCCCCATCCAGCCTTCAGTCCATCCGCAGTCCCCTCCTTACATGGGTCAGTCAAACCCTGCCTGCTCTCTAAGGCCAGGAATAAATGCCACTGTCTAAGAAGTTTCTCCTGGTTTCCCAAAGCACGGAAAGGCTCTCCCTGCCCCAATCCTTATAGCACATTATAACTGTTTCAGCTTCAGAGGATTCTTGTTACCTCTCCCAGGGTGACAGAGATGCAATGGATTACTCAAAGCCCATTTCTCCTGAGCAATGAGAGGCCCAAAGCGGTTAATCCCAGAGACAACTTCTTTAAGAGAGAAGGAATTCCTGGGAAATAACCCCGAACTAGGTTTTTTCTCGGTGTTTATTGTCCAGGCAGAAAGTTACAGAAAAGAACACAGGTGGTTAATCAGTCATAGTGAAAACATAAACAAACTGTTCGATAAGTGTGAGATGGGTATTCAAACGGAGACCATACTCTTTCCTGTTCCATTCAAATCTTCCTACCACCCCTTCCTTGTTATCTGTTCTCCTCTTTAACTTTCTCTCCCTCATGGCCCTAGAACTATCCCGCTGCCCCAACTCCCAGCAACATTTCCCACTGCCATATCAGTCCAAGGCCTGTTCCTCACCTTCTCCCTGAATCAAAGGGGACTTTCCTTGTGTCCCACTCCTTCAGGGCTAGATTATAAGCCATCTCAGAGATGATTATGAGCTAAAACATCAGTGACATATCATGACTCAAAGACTATTAACCACCCACGATTGTGGATTTATTTCTCTTTTAGTTCTATCAGTTTTGTTTTGTGTATTTTGAAATTTATGTGAATAGGTGCATACAGACTTAGGATTGTTATGTCTTTCTGGTGAATTGACTCTTTTATCATTATAAAATGTTTCTCTTTATCTCTGATAAAAGTCCTCGTCTTAAAATGTACTTTGTCTGGTAATACAGCCTCTGCGTAATAATATATTTTCCCATCCTTTTACTTTCAACATCTCTGGGTTCTTACAGATTTAAAGTCTGTCTCCTGTAAACAGCATATAGTTGAATCATTCAGTCATTTTTAAAAAATTAAATCTGTCTTTGTCTTTTAATTGGACTGTTTATTTAGTTCACTAACTTTTTTTGTATAAATTTAAGGTGTACAATATGATGTTTTGATATACTTATCTATTCATTAACATTTAATGTGATTACTGATATAGCTGGATTTATGTCTCCCATCTTGCTGTTTTAGAGTTTTTTGATTTTTATTTATTAAAAAGAAACCAAAACTGCATTTGAACAGAAAATTCCTGGGTACAATACTTCTAAGCTTATCTGGTAATATTTTAGACTATCATAGCAGATAAACTTAGGGGGTCTTTCTGATATCTCCCAAGTAATGCTAGGTAAGCATTTGAGTTTTTTGCCTATGAATAAGGAAATGCTCTAACTATTCACAACCTAGATCATTTTCAGTTCTTATTTCCACAAATGGTACCTAAAAGACCATTTTCACACGTAGCCTTTTCCCCCCATTCTGGACTGATATAAAAGGATAGAGTTCCAGAAGGAGGATAATTGGATCAAAGACTATTAAACATTTGTAAAGTTAACAATACACGTTACTGTATTGTTTTTCAGATGGGTGGTGTTACCGAACCCACATCCAGCTGTCTGCTCCATACAAAGACCCTGGCATGGCTCGCCAGAATCTGTTACCCCAGGGCATTCAGCTCCTGGCTTAGGCTCACCGAAATCTTGTCACCAAACCCAAGGCCAGCTGCCTGCCCCAAACAAAAACAAACAACTCAAAAATCAAATGTTGGTGGAATAGGAA
>NW_007727228.1:12078-17577 GCF_000696425.1 Galeopterus variegatus
TAAGGAAATGCTCTAACTATTCACAACCTAGATCATTTTCAGTTCTTATTTCCACAAATGGTACCTAAAAGACCATTTTCACACGTAGCCTTTTCCCCCCATTCTGGACTGATATAAAAGGATAGAGTTCCAGAAGGAGGATAATTGGATCAAAGACTTAAACATTTGTAAAGTTAACGATACACGTTACTGTATTGTTTTTCAGATGGATGGTGTTACCGAACCCACATCCAGCTGTCTGCTCCATACAAAGACCCTGGCATGGCTCGCCAGAATCTGTTACCCCAGGGCATTCAGCTCCTGGCTTAGGCTCACCGAAATCTTGTCACCAAACCCAAGGCCAGCTGCCTGCCCCAAACAAAAACAAACAACTCAAAAATCAAATGTTGGTGGAATAGGAAGCCAGCTTTATTCAGGAATACTGGTGACCTGAGGAGAGATGTTAGGCTAACCCATCTCTTCAGTAAACCTGAAGGATAATAGCCAGACCAAAGCCATCTCCAAGACTCAGATTTGCTGAGGGGTTTTATGGGATGAAAAGCTGGAAGTGAAAAGCAGCAGGGAGGGAGATGTGAGCTGTGGGGGCTCCATGCAAGGAGTCAGGTGCAAGGACTCGCCAAGGCTCTGTCTGGCTTCCGTTCTGTCCTTGATGTTATCTTAGGGTCTTGCAGGATTTTGAGTTGCTTCAGGGTGGAATCAGCATAGCTTTATTGGTGTCTCCTTTGGTTTCTCAGGGTCTGGATAGTACATGTCTCATGGTAAGTTTGCAGCTTCAGGCTGACTAGAAAACAACTTTTCATTTATATAACTAATTTCATCTTGCCCTGTAACCAAGGTTCAAAATATCAAATAACCATGGGAAAAGAGGGAACTCAGAGGAATGCATGCTGAGGAAAAACTGTGTCCTTTTATTTTTAAAGCCCATGTAGTTTTAGGTCCCAACACGGCTTCTGTCCTGCTCATGCCAGCTATAGCACCAATTTACTATGCAGCCAGCAATGCATGAGACTACAATTTTGCCACACATTAGCCAGTATTAGATGTTACCATTTAATTTAAATTTATTTTATTTACAAACTTAATAATATAATAATTTCTGGGATTATATTAAGTATATCTTAAATTTTTGATGTGCTACGAGAGCCTTCAGAGCAGTAGGGAAAAATACAAAATATCTTATTATTATGCTGAGAATTCTAAAGAATGTTTTTATGTAGGCAGAGTGAAGAATTGTGGAACAGATCCAGGGAGACGAAAGAATTCCCTGGTTGATTCCTGAAGAACACAATTGACACTTCATAGATCTCTCTATCCTCTCCCCTTCAAAACCTCATGCCAAATCTATATTCTGCTGCATTCTACAGCATAGTCTCAAAAGGAAGTTGCACGATGCAAATTTTGATGTACCTGAGGGACAGCTATGTGCTTAGAATAGTGATTGGCCCCTCGTGACATCAGGAGAAAATGAAAATCTTTGCTAATTAGGTACCTTTGTAATAAGGAAACATAATGATTTCTATTATGTAATTGAGTATGAGCATTTCTTTCATTATAAACTGCAATTCTTCTTTGTTATGTGAGAGCAAGAAGTAATTTTATTTTCAGATCCATAGTTGGTGTGCTGAGTTAAAAGAGGTGAAATGTTAATATATTATAAAACAGCAAATTATGCCACTTGGGTTTGGGAGCATCTTTTTAATCAGACCATACGGCTTTGGCCAAGTTGCACGAATCACAGCAGGCTGTTGCTCTAGAGTTTTCTGGATTGTAGAGATCTTCCTGGTTGAAGCAGGCCTCCAGAAAATTACAATGGGACTTCGGGTAAATGCTTTAATCTCTTAGGCTTGTCTCATAAAATTGGTGTGGTTCTGAAATGTGTTTTCTCAAGGGGTGTAATGCATATTTGCTTTTTGTTGGGCGGGCTGAGCCAATAATGATTGCAATCAATAAGAAAGTCTTTCATCAGTAGAGTTTTATGATAGCGGCTTTAGGGATCTCCAAACATGAGATGAACTCAGTTAAGTTTTATTGGTAATTTACCAGATGCACTTCATGAAAATCTACTCAGAGAAGTTCAGAATTCGTTTTCATCTGCACCCACTGGAAGTCTCTAAAAATTAGAGGAGACTCAAGCCCGTTTCTACCCTGGCTGACACCCAAGGGTGTTAGAATGCAGCCAGCTCCCAACTACCTATATCTCAGCTCTCACAGAGATACTGGCTGACAGAGTTTTTTTTTTAAGTTTAAAAAAAAAATTTTTTTTATTGAATCGTAATTGATTATACATATTTTGGGGGTTCAACATTGATGTATTTTGATCAAATCATTATTATTAGCATATATATTATTACAAACCATACTTATTCTTTATACCCCTTGTCCAATCTCTCTCCCCTCCCCCTCCCCACTCCCACTTCCGATAAACATTGATTTCTTCTCTCCTTCTAAAACAGTAATGGTTTCTCTGTTGATTTGTTACCTAGATGGTCTGTCCAGTGCTGTGAGAGGTGTGTTCAGGTCCCCCACTATTATCATAGAGTAGATGCTCCTTCTGTCACTCTGGAATGGGCTTTGTGGAGAGAGACGTCCTCTTCTTTTCTTTGAACTCTGCTGGTGACTCTCCTTGTGTCAATGCACTCCAGTGGCTGGTGGACCATCTGCATGGTGCATCTAGCTGCTTTCATGGCAGCTGTGGCTATTGTGGTGGCTGTCGTGGGCCACCTACATGGAATTGGTGTTTTTGGCATGCTCCTTGGCTGGTTGCAGAAGGAGGGGTCGGTCCCCAGCTCCATCTATTTTTACATTCTAAGATGTTGCTGTGGAGCAGTTGGGTGGGAGGGAGAAAGAGAAATAGGATGGGAGAAGAAGGAAGGGGGGGCATGGTTGAGGCCTGTGGCACCCCCCTCAGTCCTGCAGGGGAGACCAGGGGGCTTCCAGTGGTGGCTCCATCATCGCTAGGCTGGTTGCAGATGTTGTGGCGTGTGACCAAAACCCGTGGCCCCCCAGTGCCCCGGCTCGGGAGCCTGGGATGCTTCCTGTGGTGGCTTGGTGATCATAGCTGGGCTGGTTGCAGGTGTTGGGGGACATGGCTGAGGCCCCCAACCCTCCCCGCTCCCTGGCTTGGTATCCCGGGGCACTTCCGGTCCTTCTAGGTGTTATAGGTGTTCTTTGGTGAAGTGAGACCTTTACTAGTTCATATCAAAATTTATCTCTTGTCTCTGGGTATTTTGTTTTTTCTTTCAGTTCTGTGTTGGATTATTTGCTGTTCCCACCACGTAAACTCTGCACTGGAACTAATTTGTTGTCCTTTGCTTACTTCTAAAATGGGGGACCTTCCTGTGGGGATCAGTACTTGAGCCCTGTACTTGAGCTAAATTGCTGCTTTGCTGTTGGTTCCCTGGGGAAGGCTTTTTGTGCAGCTCAGGTTTTAATGGTTTGGCTTTGTATGTACTTCTGGGTCTTGCGAGGTCTAATACACCTGGGTTCTGTGGAAACACTGGTCTGGGCCTGAGACACTTCAGCAAACTGTTTCCCCTGCAATTCTATATTCCTGACCAGTCTCCACTGAGTGGGCCTGTGTTGACTGGAGGGCAGATCAGCTGTCCTTGCCATGCACCAGTGTTCCCCAAGTGGGCCCATCTCCCCTACCGCCCACACTCCAAACACTTCCCATGGGCCAGTCTGTTTGCTGGTCCCTTGTGATGATTCACCTGCCTCTGAGTGGTTTCTTTTTTCTGTTGTTATGGCTCCTTGCTCCTGTGTGGGTCCACAGAAGCCCATTAGTGGTCTTGCTTGCCTGAGGGCCACCAAGACTCTCTTCTCCCCTGCCGCCTCCATGCAACTTCACAGGAAGGGCACAGCTGTGGCTTTTGCTAGCTCCTACTCTATGAGCTCACCAGGGCCAGCCTGGAAGTGGCCAGGGCTCAAAATGGTGGGAGTGATTCTTTCTTTCATTGTGGCTTCTCCCACCTTCATGAACTCCGTAGGTCTCTCCTCCTCTTCCCCTGAGCTCTAGCGGCCCCAGCTTAGCTGTCGTTGCTTTTTAATAGTTGTAAATTGGTTGATTTGTAGGAGAGAGTGATGCTAGGGACCGTCTGTTCCACCATCTTGACTGGAAGCCTCTGATAGAGATTTTTAATCCCTGCTTTATTCCTCTTCTTTACCTGTCTTTCCTCCAAAATCTAAACACACACACACACACACACACACACACACACGCACACACACCTGATCCAGCTGCCTCCTGTATGCAGGAGATACTCCAGGTATAAAATGAGCAAAAGAAAGAAAGTAAAAATTACTCAATATTTTTATTTTTGCTTATCTATATTTTCAAATTTTCAACACTGAATATGTATTATTTTTATAATAAAAAACTAATTATTTTTAATTTTTAAAATGTTCAGAGAGATGTGCTCCAAAATGTGAAGTTGTTTTTTTTCTGGATGGCAGGATTATGAGTAACTTTAATTTTCCCCTTTGAGCTTCTCCCCCCAACCCTGGGTAATTGAACACTCACTTTGACCTTGACTGGTCCATAAGTAGGTGAATAGTCCATACCCATCTTGCTCAAATTAAAGCTTGAGTGTAGACGTGCTTTATAGATGTAAAATGCAAAAAGCACTATTGACATGTAAGTGGATATCATTAATATAGGATATGATTATATCTCATTTATTTGAAGAAGCTCCAAGAATTTCCCACCAGCCCTGCAGAGCTTCTAGAAATTTCTCCATACTCACTCCTTTGGGTTGATGGGCCAGGCCCACCTTGCTGCTGCTTCTACCTTCCTCAGTCATGGCCAATTTATCCATCAGGCACTGTAGGCCCAGTACCTAGGGCCCATGATACTTTTAGAGGCCCACAAGAGTGTTTTAATTCTTTTAAAATCCGAAGAAAAAAATGAATATAATCCAGCTTGGACTATATTTATCTTTATATCAACTCAGTCATAAAATATAACTCAAAAAAAATTTTTAATGGAAGAAACAGCCCAGAAGAAAGCAAAAGTGCCTGGGGCCAATGAAAGTCTCTGTGGCTCTGACCTCAACTACTCATGGCTGGGGCCATCGATGTGCCAGGCTGAGGCCTGCACTCTAAGCCTCAACCCCCACTCTTCAGTGGGGTTTAGAGCTAGGTCATGTTTCTGTGACTCAGGGTTGGGTGGCCTGTCACACCAGTCATAGCTGATTTTCTGGCTCCTGTGTTTGTCCCTGCTTTTCAGGTCCTGTGACTTGTCATCCAAGCTGCTTTCTCTACCCAGAACACTTTCTGTCCCAAACTTTACCTGCTCAGCCTTTGGGTCTCTGCTGAAATGTCACTACCTTAGAAAAGTCTACATTGACATCCTCTTCCCAATCTAAACTTTGTAACCTCAATGTACACTAGAGCACCTTGATTCACCTCACAGTCTGTTGCTGTGTGTTTATTTGTGTGATGCTTATTAGTAGCTTGATATATACTTGTTGACTGAATGAAAGACTGGACAAATGTCTTCAT
>NW_007727228.1:17587-94254 GCF_000696425.1 Galeopterus variegatus
AGAGCGCGAACCTCTTCCCCTGAGCTCTAGTGGCCCCAGCTTAGCTGTCGTTGCTTTTTAATAGTTGTAAATTGGTTGATTTGTAGGAGAGAGTGATGCTAGGGACCGTCTGTTCCACCATCTTGACTGGAAGCCTCTGATAGAGATTTTTAATCCCTGCTTTATTCCTCTTCTTTACCTGTCTTTCCTCCAAAATCTAAACACACACACACACACACACACACACACACACGCACACACACCTGATCCAGCTGCCTCCTGTATGCAGGAGATACTCCAGTTTTGATAGTGTCCTAAGCTCTTACCCTCTTCATGAAGATCTTAAAAAATCATAAAACACTTTTATAAACTATTTTTGACTTGTACTGATACTTTATATCTATTATTTTATTCAAGTCTTACCAGAACATTTTGAAGTGAGTGCTGTGTTCTTCTACAGCGGAAGAAATTGAGGCTCAGCAAAGTTAAGCAAGTCACTCATGGTCACATGACTGGTACATGGCAGCTGGGGAACATTGAGCCCGGGTCTTACGTGACTTCAAAGTTCATAATCTTGCTAGATACCACTTTGGCTTCCACAGAGAACTGGGTAATTGAACACTCACTTTGACCTTGACTGGTCCATAAGTAGGTGAATAGTCCATACCCATCTTGCTCAAATTAAAGCTTGAGTGTAGACGTGCTTTATAGATGTAAAATGCAAAAAGCACTATTGACATGTAAGTGGATATCATTAATATAGGATATGATTATATCTCATTTATTTGAAGAAGCTCCAAGAATTTCCCACCAGCCCTGCAGAGCTTCTAGAAATTTCTCCATACTCACTCCTTTGGGTTGATGGGCCAGGCCCACCTTGCTGCTGCTTCTACCTTCCTCAGTCATGGCCAATTTATCCATCAGGCACTGTAGGCCCAGTACCTAGGGCCCATGATACTTTTAGAGGCCCACAAGAGTGTTTTAATTCTTTTAAAATCCGAAGAAAAAAATGAATATAATCCAGCTTGGACTATATTTATCTTTATATCAACTCAGTCATAAAATATAACTCAAAAAAAATTTTTAATGGAAGAAACAGCCCAGAAGAAAGCAAAAGTGCCTGGGGCCAATGAAAGTCTCTGTGGCTCTGACCTCAACTACTCATGGCTGGGGCCATCGATGTGCCAGGCTGAGGCCTGCACTCTAAGCCTCAACCCCCACTCTTCAGTGNGCTTATTAGTAGCTTGATATATACTTGTTGACTGAATGAAAGACTGGACAAATGTCTTCATAGCCATCAAGTTCTGTATCCAGTGGTCCAGGACAAGCTCTGGGTACCACCGTATTCTGTACGCCCCACGTGCCTGCCCATGTGATGGGGTTCTGCCTTGACTCATTGTGCTCTGGATTGCTTGCGTACCTTGACTAGCATCCCACATTCCCTAGGATTGGGGTTCACCCTGTAACCTAGTCTCCCCCACCTGGAACAGGCAGCCATATTTGAAGGCTTCCAGTTGACTTCTGTGTCACAGGGTCAGATCTTTGACAAATATAAATAGCCCCTGCCTGGCTCTTGAGTGTTTAGTTCCCATCCAAATTCACCCATATGAGCTCTGCTTTAAAACTAGCCTGTAGCTATCACAGCTCCTGGGGCCTTTCATCCTGCTTGGCCTCAGATTCCGCTTTCTTCTCCAGGGCTTTTTGTGTCCCTGTAGGCTCCATGTAGTTGTCCATCCCAGGATAAGATAGAAGTTTCAGAAAGCCCCAGCTGCAGTGGGAGTGGTTTATATATTAAGCTATTATCAGCCATTAACACCAGGTGATTTTCTTTTCTGAATTCCTGTAATTCAGAAGCTGAGGAAATATGAGAGACATGATCAATGCATTTTTTTCTTTTTCATTCCAAAGCAATATATATTAATTGTTGAAAATTTATGGTATAAAATGAGCAAAAGAAAGAAAGTAAAAATTACTCAATATTTTTAGCATGATCAATGCATTTTTTTCTTTTTCATTCCAAAGCAATATATATTAATAGTTGAAAATTTATGGTATAAAATGAGCAAAAGAAAGAAAGTAAAAATTACTCAATATTTTTATTTTTGCTTATCTATATTTTCAAATTTTCAACACTGAATATGTATTATTTTTATAATAAAAAACTAATTATTTTTAATTTTTAAAATGTTCAGAGAGATGTGCTCCAAAATGTGAAGTTGTTTTTTTTCTGGATGGCAGGATTATGAGTAACTTTAATTTTCCCCTTTGAGCTTCTCCCCCCAACCCCCTTTTTTGTGCAGTGATATCTATATTATTTTTATAACAGGAAAAATAATTTCACAATAAATGTCATTAAAAATTAATTCTACCCCTCAGAAAGAAGTATTGCTAATATTTGGTGTATATTGCTCAAGTTTTCTTTCCTATGTCTAAGCAGAATTTTAAACAATGGTTACAGTCATACTGTTTTGAAACCTTGTTTTTAAACTCATCTTGACATCTTAAGCATCTTTCTACATCATTAACATTTTGTCCACATAATTTTAAATGACTGTCTAGTACGCTATTGTGCAACTATAACATAGTTTATTTAAACATTTGCTTATTGTTGGACATTCATGTTGTTTCATATTATCACCATTATTAATAATACTCATGACTATTTCCTTTGAGAAAATTCCTAAAGGCAGAATTGCTTGGTCATTTTTTTTTTTTGGAATGCCCACTGCTATGGTTTGAATGTTTATGTCTCGTCCAAAATTCACATTGAAAGTTGATCTCCAATGTAACAGTGTTAAGAAGTGAGCCCTTTAGGAGGTGACTAAGTCATGAGGGAGGAGCCATCCTAAATAGGAGTAGAAATATTATAAAAGTGCTGGAGGGAGCCAACAAGATGCTTTGGCTCTTCCACCCTTCCTCCATGTGAGGACATAGCGTTCGTTCCCTCTATAGGAAACAGTGTTCAAGGTACCATCTTGGAAACAGAGACCAAGACCTTATCTGACACCAAACGTGCCAGCACCTTGCTCTTGAATGTCTCAGCCTCCAGAACTGTGAGAAATAAATTTAGATTAATTATAAATTCCCCATCTCAGGTATTTTGTTATAGCAGCAAGAGCAAACTGAAAACCACTTTATATTTTATTGGAGGCCCAAAGTATGGGGTGCTGTTGGTAGAGTCACCACAGTAAGGACCTCGGAGGGAACAGGAGGAAAATAATATGATTGTGGAGGACCACAGGTCCGGGTCGGGTAATGAGGATCATGGAAACTATACTAAAGTAAATACAGGTAAAGCCATGACAGACTAAGGTGCATGGAGTTATCTTCTTATTGTGGATTCCTGTATCCATCATCCAAAATCTAAAAATTATTCTTGGTGTTGACTCTATTACCGAGGATCTTTGCTTGAGCCTCATTACTGTGCATTTAATTTCATTTTCACTTTTGCATAGGGCTGCCATGTAATTTGTGCAGGTCGTGTACTGTGTATTCTAGGGGACACCATTCATTATAGTTTTTGTGGTCTTACAGTTTTTCCTGCTCTTCTGCCAATTAGGAGAGCCCTTGATTCTCAATCTTTTGTCCAGATCCAGGATTAACTTTTCACATAAATTCCAAATACTATTCCCATTCACTTGAGAAGGTTAGTGCTGTTAAAAATGCAATAGGAAGGATTTATGTTCTGGATGGAAATTGGGCAAAACAGTTCCTTTAAACTCAAACTATCTAGATTTCCTACAAGTCTTTTTTTTATTTGGCATGGGGACCAGCTGGAATCAGAAGCATTAAATATAACTGATCTTAGAATACATTAAAGATAGAAAAAAAGATCCAATTACCTGGTGTGCAATTCAACCATCCAAAATCCTAAAACTTTATGTTCCTCCATAATATTTTCCTCGTAGAATAAAAACACCTGAGTGTAATAGTTAAGCAGCAGGGACACACCAAAGAGTGAAGTTATCACCTGCCTGCAGAAGAGGAGACATTTAAAAGCACTCTATTCCTTGTGGCCCTCTCTATTATAAAAGTTTCATGATAAATCCATCCCCAGCTAATGCCTCGGGTGATTTAAATATATGGCAGCAGAGTCTCCAGTGGCCAATTGAGGGAAAATGAGTCGTAGAACAACAAAAGTGAACAGAAAATCTTCTTGGGTCAGGCTTTTTTTCCTCTCTCTCTTTTTGAAGGAATGCACACATAAATTGCAAAAGAGAGGAATATGCGAAGAGGAAAGGAAGGCTGAGAGGTTAAGGAAAGACCAAGTCTAGGCTTTTGTGCTTATATAATCCAAACATATACCAAGTAGTCAGCTAAAAATCCTCTATTGACAGGCAGCACACTCCATGTTGAATGTCCAAATGGAACATTTCTAACATTATCACCATGTTGTTTGTAGACAAAGAAGTATATTTGGCATAAAAAATCTTTGGATATATTTTGTGAAATGAATGATAACAAGATTCATCTCTAAAATCTGCCTGTCCCACCAAACACACACACACACACACGTTCACTCACACTGTGACTTTCCAACTCTTCGTACTTATACCTTTAAAAATATCAAAAGCCTTGAGGTTGGAAATGTTCCTTCCTTTCAATCTCAGATGTCCCTTCTCCTTCCCTCCATGAATAAAGTTACCAATTACAATCAGCTTCAGAATTCCTTTCCCTTCAAAGCATGTTTATAATGATATGAAAATTACTTTTTTTATTTGTAAAATTTTATCTACAAGCAACTTTAAACATGCATATCAGTTATATATTTAGGAGTACCTGGCAATAGGCATCCTCAAGAAAAATAAAGTGTAAGTCTAAAAGCTTACATACTGAGCATTTTATACTAATTTCTAGACTGTAAGTTCCCTCAAGACAAGGAAATACTATTTTATAAAAAGATTTTATGAAAGATTATTTCCCTATCATATATCCTTGAAATTCAAAGAACCAGGGGTCCAAGGTAAAAGCATGTTACTTCTTTTAAGCCTTATATTCTGAAAGAAAGAAAGAAAAGGAAAGGAAAGGAAAATAAAAAGGAAAAGCCCCTTAAGCACTAGCACATAGTAAGTTCTTAATAAAAGTCTTGTATATTTACCCATATTCTCTGAATTATTTTAAGATTTTTCTCTTTACTATTGATTTTATGCAATTTGATATGCCTTGGTGTAGTGTTTTTCATGTTTCTTGTGCTTGGAGTTTGTTGAGCTTCTTGAATCTGTGAGCAATAAAATTTGGAAAATTTTCATCCACCATTTCTTCAAATATATATATTTTCTGCCCCCTCCCTTTTTTCAGGGACTCCAGTTACACATATATTAGGTCTCTTGAAGTTGTTGCACAGTTCACTGATGCTTTTTTTCTTTTCTTTTGCTTTTTTTTTCTCTCAGTGCTTCATTTTAAATAGTTCCTATTGCTATGTCTTCAAGTTCACCAGTTTTTTCTTCTGCAAGGTCTAATTTGCAGTCTAATCCCATCCAGTATATATATATTTTTATCGCTTTTTTTTTCTCTCAGTGCTTCATTTTAAATAGTTCCTATTGCTATGTCTTCAAGTTCACCAATTTTTTCTTCTGCAAGGTCTAATTTGCAGTCTAATCCCATCCAGTATATATATATTTTTATCTCCAACATTGTAGTTTTCATCTCTGGAAGTTCAATTTAAATTTTCTTTCCTTTGGCTGTTAATGCTTTGTGCTGTCACTTTTAAAAAACTTATTTTGAAATCATTCTAGATTTACAGAAGAGTTGCAAAGATAATATAGAGTGTTTCCATATATTCTGCACTCAATTTACTTAAATGTTGACACCTTACATAGCCATGGTGCATTTATAAAAACTAAGAAATTAGCATTAGTACTAATAACTTAAGTACAGACTTTACTCAGATTTCCTGGTTTGCAGCTTTTTAAAAATATATATCTTCCATGTCTACTGGTCTTTCATACAGTCTGTCCTCTAGTTTCTTGAATATGTGTAATATAGTTATATTAACTGTTTTTAACATCATCGTGTACCAATTTTATCTACTCTGTCATTTCTAGGTCAGTTTCAATTGGTTGATTTTTCCTCTTCCTTATGGGTCATATTTTACTGCTTCTTTGTGTGCCTGGTAATTTTTGTTTGGATGCTGGACTATTATGAGTTTTGCTTTGTTGGATGCTGGATATTTTTGTATTCCTATATATATTCTTGAGTTTTGTTCTGGTATGCAGTTAAGCCACTTGGAACAGTCTAATCCTTTTAGGTCTTGCTTTTAACCTTTTTTAGACAAGACCAGAATTTTAGTCTAGACCAAAGCTTTTGCCCTATTACTTACTGAACTTGCACCGCTACTGAGGAAAACCCCTTCTTACTCTACCAAATGCCCTGTGAATTATGAGGTTCTCCACTCTGGCTGATGAGAACAGAAATGATTCCTGGCCCCAAATGATCTCTGGAAATCATTTCCTCTAATTCTTTCAGGTGTTTCTTTTCTCAGCCTCAGTAGGGTTTCTTAACCACCTGCACTAATCACTGCTTATCCAAAGACCTGAGGGCAACACCTCTGCAAATCTGTGACATTCTCTGTACAATTTTCCCTTCTCTGATATTCTGTCCTGTGTACTTTAGGTGTCTTGGCCTCCCTGTATTCCCAGCTCTCTCCAACCCCAGAGGATCTTTGGGGTCTTCCTGGGACTCCCGTCCTTATGCCGCAGCCTGGAAACTCTCTCAAGGTAGTAGACTGAGGTATTGTAGGGCTCACCTTGTATGTTTTCCATTTTTTTAAAGATCACTGTTTTTCATTGAAATGTCCTATGTCTTGAAAAACCATTGTTTCATATATTTTCCTTTTTTTCTTTTTCTTTTTCTTTTTTTTTTTTTTTGTTTGGTTTGTTTCAGGCAGAGGGTGAATTAGGTCCCTGTTACTCTATCATGGCCAGAGTATAATTCTCAGTAAGTTTAATAATTTTTATTGAATGCACAAATGAATTCTGTTTCTGATTATAAAGGACACCATAGCTTTATAGTTTGCTCACTATTCCTGTCCTGTAGTGGGAGTTCATTAAAATGTTTTCAGTGAAAATTGTTTTATTCCTTGAAAAGCTAGATCAAGAGAGAACAATGGCTCCTCGGGGCAAGAATTTGGAACTATTTGACCATTTTTTCAGGATTCCTTGCTGTAATGGATAATCTCTAACCATTTTCCTCCTTTCCTTCATGAAGATGTTTATCGGATTTTTTTAGTGCTGAAATTCTTATTGGCTATGATACCATGAACTTGTGGGTAAATGACTTTTCATTGTACACTAAAGCATTTCTAATGACTTGATCCTCAAGTGACTGCCATTTCACACTGTTCTTAGGAGAATTTTTATATATGCCCTGCTAATACACTTGACTCTATTCTGAACTTCTAAATATGCTTTTTTAGCACCAGGAGGGCTACAAGACAGGGCAAGCCTACAGGCTTCTGGTCTGGGAAACAAGCCAGGTTGGTGGGTCAGGCAGAGAGCATGATGTGAGGGTAAGAGGTTATGAGTGAGAAGGTTCAGAAAGGATAGCTGGAAAGGTGTGTGTGTGTGTGTGTGTGTGTGTGTGTGTGTGTGTGTGTGTGTGTGTGTGTTGGACTCCACAGGGCATGATTACAATCTAGGCCTGGGTGTCTCTGGTACCAAGACAGGCAGACTGAATAAACACACGTGGGCAGAAACAGAGACTAGGCATACAGGTACAAATCAAACTGAGCTTAAAGGAGTAAGTGAAAACAAGATAAGGAGCCACACACAACACAGGATCCAGTACACATGGGTGACACACAGCATCATAACTGCTTGTGCCCTTTGAGGATGGACTATTTGCTCTCCGGTGGCTGGTGATAAGAGCCTGTGGGTTCCTCAGAGTTCTAGCACCATTTTTTCCAAGTGGCTTAGTTGGTCCACAAACTTGTTCTTGTGGTAGGACACCTGGATATCTTAGTGCTCTTTGTGGAATTTCAAAAACTACTGATATGACAAAATGTATACTTTTGTGCTCAGTCAGGTGTCATCTTATCATACAGATATGCAGTAGTATGTGTCAAAGATTTAAGAAAAATTTGTGAGATAAAAACTTAATAAGAAAAGCTATACATTATCTTAGCTTTTTCTTCTGTGGAAATCAGAAAAAATCACCATATTTCTATTTTTCATTAGTGGAACACTTTGATTTAACTTATGCAACACTGAGGTTCTGTGCCAGTAGTTGCTGAGAATACCTGGAATAGATGGCTCATTCTTTTTTCCTTAAAAAAAAGCACTTATTGAAATGTAATATATTTATGTATAATGTTATTAGCAGTTAATGTATATCCACAATGTAATATATTTATGTATAATGTTATTAGCAGTTAATGTATATCCACAATGTAATATATTTATGTATAATGTTATTAGCAGTTAATGTATATCCACAATCCACCTCTTATACCATATGGATCCACATGCTGCTCAAACCCCTTTAAGAAAGAACTCATTGCCAGCTGCAGGAGTATGGTTACCTGGCAGCCTGTCACTGTTAACGACTTCAGGTCCATTTCAGCTTTTGAGCTGAGGACACTATCTTGCAAAGTGGCCCCAGCCAAAGACTGAGCCAGACTTTGTTACAACGACGTAGCCACTTTTACCCACCACAGAACTCCTCCAATGACCATCTTAGCACAGAGCTGTTGATGAGCTGGCAGAGACTTTGCCAGCTCTGCCCAAAGGTCTCCCAGCCCTTCCTGCCCAGGCCTGCTTCCCTCTTCTCCTTTTTCACAGATGTTGCTCTCCAATGAACCTTTTGCACTCCTAACTCCGTTTTCATATCTGCTTCTGACCCAACTGACAGAAAGTGCATCTATCTTAAAAGCATAGCCTGACGATTATTTACAATCTCAACACACTCAAGAAATTCGTGGTATAAGTTTTCAAGTAAATGCTTGCACTTTTTCATCTTTCCACCCTGGGGCTCTCTGTCACACATACACACACATGAACATACACGAGCACACACAGAACAAACACAAATAAAGCTTTTTCCGTTCAATTTTCAGTCTGGTGTAGGATATATGTGTAATAATAGTAAAAAATGCATAGGATGTTCAATATACTAAATTAGCAAAATTAAAGCATTCTGGAATTGTCAGTGCCTCTACTTATTTCATGCTCACCAAGTTTTTCTAGTTTTCTTTCCACTAGATCTGAGTCATCAGGGATAGATCACTTTTTTAATACTATGGCAGAGGACAGTGACCGGTGTCAAACAACTACTGATGGATCATTGATAGCCACACCTTAATTAAGCAGATTTTTCCTGAGTTTTAGATTAATCTGTTCTCCAGCTCTGCCCTAAAGAAATGGGGATCTTATTACACAATACTTTTTGCTCAATTTCAAAGGCAGTTCTTCACTCATTAACAACCTCATGGTTTAATGGCATCTAGAAAACTATTTCTCAAGCTGCTTGATATTCTAAGACTTCACCCAATAAGTACATATGTTTAAAGAATTTCCTGCTTTGATTCTTACTTCCTTACCCAATTTAGGTGTGTTCTTGAAAATAATAAAGGGAAACTTAAAAGCATGTCTCATACTTGAGTGCATGCACTTGTGAATCTTATAAAAAGTCTTCTGGTGAGAGGGCATCTTTCATGGTCTTTTTATTTACAGCTCTATTATTTGTATGATTATTTGCAAACCATTTTAAAAAGAGAACTCTCAGGGCCGGCCCATGGCTCACTTGCGAGAGTGTGATGCTGATAATACCAAGGCCACGGGTTCGGATCCTATATAGGGATGGCCGGTTTGCTCACTGGCTGAGCGTGGTGCTGACAACACCAAGCCAAAGGTTGAGATCCCCTTACCGGTCATCTATTAAAAAAATAAAAAAAATAAATAAATAATAAAAATTTAAAAAAAAGAGAGAGAGAACTCTCCATTCCTCCCTGGAGGAGGAATCAGCTTGCTTCAGATTTCTATGCTTTTGCTTATGACTTTGTTTCAAACTCTTGAAGCCAAAATATTGGTTCAGTATAGTTGGCTTCCTCTTATTGTCCTTAAAATCACTCACAAATAATCACGGTAGAGGGATAAATGACACCTGTGTTCTTGCACTCTCGAAAATATTTTTTTGTCTCAATGCAGGGACCAGCCAGTATCATTGAGCAGATATAAACTTCTCATTGGCTTTCTTGGAGAGTCAGGTGCTGCACTGCTCACTGAGTAAGCACTTAGAAAACTTGAATAGAAAAAATGAATAAACTGATAGCCTTTCATGTAATGCAGGGACCAGTCAGTATCATTGAGCAGATATAAACTTCTCATTGGCTTTCTTGGAGAGTCAGGTGCTGCACTGTTCACTGAGTAAGCACTTAGAAAACTTGAATAGAAAAAATGAATAAACTGATAGCCTTTCATGTTCATGTGTTTTTAAATCTAAATAGTGATTTTAAAAAGAGATGGGTAAGTGATGTGCACTTTGCTCTAAGATGTCAAAATGTTTCTCCTTTTATGACTGACTCTTAAGAATAGAGTCTGTTACCAGAATATTATGTATTAACCTGGGTAATTTCTTTAAGCTCTGATCTGAGAACAACAATGAAATTTCATAGTCTTTAGCAGAGTTGTGGTTTAATTAAATGAACTTAGAATACATAATTTTACTATTTTAGAACTAAAAGTAACCTTAAAAATAATCTAAGGTAAACCCCCTCCTCCCCCCACACACCTAGCACACCTTTACAAATGGAAAACCAACAAATTCCAATGGGAGGAGCACTGGATGGGAAATCTGGAAACCCAGGTTCTCCTCCTGGCTCTGCTGTTAACTGGCTGTGTGTCCTGGGCAAGTCACAGAACCTCTCTGTGGCCCAGGTTCTTCACCCATGAAAAAGTAGTGGGGGATGACATCTAAAGTCCTTTAGATTCCAGCTTCTGAGTGACTCTAAGTAGCTCTATGCACTATGTCTACTACACAAGGACGTGTTCTAAATAAAATTCCTGAATTCTATCCCATCCTGACACATTACGAGTTAATAAAGCTGAGTTAGAGAGGCGTAGGCAATGGAGACTTCCCAGTGACTTCTTTTTCCTTCCTAAGGGGAAGGAGAATAAATGTTTATAATTTATTGTGTTTCAGGCATTTTATTTAGCCATTTAAATACTACTGTAGACTAGGTATTACTCTTCTCATTTTACAAATGAGGGTACTGGAGACCCACTGAATTTAAGTAATTTGTCCTCCTGTCACACATTGAAAGCAGTGTTGCTGAAATTTGAATTAGTCTGCAAGAGAAACCTGACTTCTTTCTACTATGCCAGTTCAAATCTAATTTCTGCTAGAGAAAATCTTTACCACACAGGCAAGTAAGCTGTGAAGATGACTCTCACTTGGGCAAAAGATCCTCAGTATCATCACCCCCCACCAAGCCCCTGACGCATTTTATTTGTCTGCTCACTCTCCAGTCTTACTTCTTTAAATCGTATCATTTTCTGCTTTTGGAGCTGGAGCTCAGGTTGCTGAGTAGAAAGAAGAGAACTGGGGGGTAGGGCAAGCAGAGCAGATAAAGTTTTCTGCAGAGACCACTCTCTCAACCCAAATGCAAAGGCCTTTGCTTTCATCCAGAGCCAGGGTGGAAGTTTCCCAGCACCCAGACTAGAAGCAGAAATCCCACCATTTCGTGGGTTTCCAGCAGGAGATAGCACTTGGCATGCCTTTCTCACGTCCCTCTTTTCTTCCTTATCTGTCAAAGCCCCTCTCCTGGTCACAGATATCACTTGACAGTTTGGCCTGTTAGCAGGCCCTCGGGGACCACTGATTTACAAAACTTGTTGAGTTGAAAGCAACAATGTTCTACTCAAGCAAGTTCAAGAAAGAGGCAGTTTATGCAAGGATTAACACGGATATTCACAGAATTCCAAGAACATAGCTAAAACAGGGCCAGACCTCACAAAGTCCAGAACTGGAGGGCATTTCTGGAACTAAGGTGGCCCTAATGGCCCACAGATTGGGAGATTATGGATCTTTGCCCAGGAGTTCCACTGGTGATATGACTCAGCCATCTAGGGATCTGCTCTTTGTCTCTGATCGAAACTGGCTCCAATTCTCTTATTTTTTTAATCTACTTTTTCCTTTAAAACCCATTCCTAGTTTTTGCTTTCCTACAGTTTTGGCTTAATTGTAATTTCAGCTTGCCACAATCCAACTCTATCTCCCTCTCATAACCCCAAGCACTACCTCATGGCTTCTCTTTATATATCCTTTTAGTTCCCACTTCACTTGCTAATTGCCTACATTTTCCATGTTTCCCAAATCAAATTCTCAAGGAAATGTCCCAGCTCATCTTTCATGTGAGCAATGTGAATCTCCTCCAGTCTCTAAATACACCTGGATAGAGGGTAGATTCCTGATTCAGAGCTGACAATTCATTGGCTAACCAGTGACTTACGACATAGCCTGGAATGAAAATATGAGTTGAACCATCAGCAAGGGAGGAATCAGTTCCACTTAGAAAGATGTGGGCAACCTAACAGACCCACTTTGTATGATTACTATTGATCCATCTGGAGCAGCTTTTCCCAAAGTGAAACGTGCTGATCAATATTCCTAAAAAATGCACATTTGAGGTACTAAATCAGGTGAATCCAACCTATACAAGTTTGTAACAGCAGATCCTCTTGGAGCTTTCACTATGGTAAAAATGTATTCTGAAATAGCAGGCGGGGGTAAGGAATACAGTGTGTTTTACTCAGTGCAGCAGATGCAGACTGTTCCATAGCCACGTTCTCTGAGTGCGTACCCTACACTTCGGAGGCTGCTTTCTAAGAACTCCTGCAATTCTTTGCCTGAAGGCTTTTTTTTCTTTTCGGTGGTAGCAGTCGGGGGCTTATTGGAGTATGCGCAACCTGTTAACAAGCAAGCTGGTGGAATAAGAGGGTTAATGTCCCCCCCACCCCAAAATAGTGCTCAACCAAAATGGATGGGGGTCGGCAGATATGGTCTTAGGTTGCTTCTCAAGAGACTGAGGGGTGTTCCATGATGCTTCCCAGGGTTTTCTGGTAGGGTTGAGTTCTAGCATAGTAACTGACTTGAAAAAAGCACCCCATATGATCTCCCTTCCCCTCCCTGTCTCACTTCCCCATGCCCCCATTGGAGTTTCCTGGGATGATCTCCTAAGTAAACTGCTTGCACTTTAATCCTTGACTCAGGCCTCATATCTAGGGGAAACCAAACTAAGACCCTGGTGAGGGGGCGGGGGTGAGAGTGTGGGCTGCACATCTACTAACATCTAATAGGCTCTGAGAAATATCGGTCTAGGGTACAGTATGATCTCCCTTCCCCTCCCTGTCTCACTTCCCCATGCCCCCATTGGAGTTTCCTGGGATGATCTGCTAAGTAAACTGCTTGCACTTTAATCCTTGACTCAGGCCTCATATCTAGGGGAAACCAAACTAAGACCCTGGTGAGGGGGCGGGGGTGAGTGTGGGCTGCACATCTACTAACATCTAATAGGCTCTGAGAAATATCGGTCTAGGGTACACAGGAGCTAGGGAAAATGACCTTTATCTCAAGCTAATTTAATTTCCTGAGATTTGTTGATAGTAAAATCGATAGCTCAAGCATTCCTGATTCAGGGTATTCTTCATTGGTAGTATTATGACATATATGAGCATACTTGGATCTTGGATATATAACAATTCCATTTAATTTTAGGTCTTTTGTTACTCTTTCACTGAAATATGGTTACTTTGCATTCTTTTATATTACTTCATCTCACAAGGAAGACATAGTAGAACATTTTTCTCAGCATTACTGTAAAACCTGATTATGTTTTTGAGTCGGCTCATCTTAGGTATCATTTTGGGGACTCTGTGAGTTACCACAAACATCTTTGTGATATTAGCATATAATACAATTTGGTCTGTCAGTGGAAGGATTTTCTCCATTATAAGATTTAGAATTACAATACTTTTCCGAGACAATATATATTATCCAAACCTTTTAACTAATAGATTTCTAGCCATTTCATTATTCTGTTCTCCAAATTTATAATCACGTGTTGTTATTAAGACACTGAGATGATTTTATATTGGGTCCTTCAGGTACTTTCAGATCTAGATACAAGAGGATCTTCATTTGGGGAAATAAAATATATTTTTAAGGAAGCTAGAACATCTCATAGATACACTAGTATCCTATAGTTGTTAGGCAATTTAAGACACGTTAAACTACTTGTAGCATAAGGTTAAATGCCCTTGAATTGAAATATGTGGCCAATCTGGTCACAGGTTATATTAGGGGATATTTGGCTGAAAGTAACAGGAAAGCCCCAACTCAACAGTCTTAAACAATAAAGGAATTTTATTTTCTTATATAACAAGAAGTCCCGAGGCATGGCAGCTCCAGGCTTGGTGAGCCTACCACCTCATTATCAAGAACCCAGCTTCCTACCATCTCTCCATCTTTCTCAGTGTGTTGGCTTCTTCCTGAGGCTACCTCACTTCATGGTCACAAGATGGTGTGACCCACTAAAAGAAGAGGAAGTGTTTCTTACTGTGCTTCACTTTAAGAGGAAAGAGAAGGAAAGTTTCCTGAGAAGGCCTCATGTAGACTTTCCCTTGAGTTTCATTGGCCAGCACGTGTCACATGCTCCTCCCTAAACTAGTCACCAGCAGAAGATGGTGGTACTTTGATTGGCTTGATCTAGTCAGGATTTACCCAAAAATTGCATAGAGGAAGAGAAGTCCCCAGATGAAATCAGGGCACTCTCAGCAAGGAAAGGCAGAGGGGAGCACTGCTGAGCAGGGGAGCACTGCTGAGCAGAGCAGCAGTCTGCTGCTGTCCTCCACACGGGAGCACTGCTGAGCAGGGGAGCACTGCTGAGCAGAGCAGCAGTCTGCTGCTGTCCTCCACACTGCTTGTCTCAGGATGATCAAAACAAACAGCTGCAGTTCTTAAGGCACTTGCTTCTGTAATGTTCATATTGGTAAAAAAACAACCCATGAAAGGATTAGCAATGACAAGCTATCATGTTGTGACTTAAAGATGGCTACTGAGTGTCACGTGCTGTTCAAAATTCCTAACATGAAGTTGGGTGTGGTAGGGAAAAGAGTGGATCTGGAAACAGAAGACCTAAACTTATTCCTTGACTTCAACTATGACCAGTTTGACATTAGGTAATGAATCCGCTTTTCTGAGCCTTAGTTTCATCTGTAAAATAGAGATATTGTCTACCTCAAAGTTGCTGTGAGGGTTAAATACAATTTGATGTGGGAAAATGCTTTGTAAACTATTAAGTAGTCCATACACAAGAGAGATTTTATTGTTTATTTATTTAATCTGAAAAATAAAAATTATCTTTATGGTGTACAACATGATATTTTGACATATATATATACACATATATACACATGTTGTGGAACAAGTAAATCAAGCTAATTATCTTATCCATGACCTCACATACTTATTTTTTGTGGTGAGAACATTTAAAAGTCACTGTCTTACCAATTTTCAAGTATACAATACATTGTTATTAACTGTAGTTGCCATGTTGTAGAGAGATATTTTATCAGCACCGCACTCTACCGAGTGAGCCACGGGCTGGCCCGTAGAGAGATATTTTAAAAGAGGAACAATGTGCCATTTGTACAAGCAAAAATATCCACACCGATCATGGCAGTGACTGGCTGAGGCTCTCAGGGAAACAGCTGGAAGGATTACAGCTAATGTAATGTAGTTAACAGGTTTTCAAAGAAACAAAGTTGATTTATTAATAACCCAAACAAAGTTAGTCTTTTCAAACTTTTTTTTTTTTAAGTTAATATGTTCAGTAGAGAGTTTAGAGGTACGAATGTGTTAGAGGTGCTTCCAGCTCCTGGGGTTAAAGGTGATCAGGTGAGCAGGAGTATATTGGTTCTAATTAAGGAGCATGTTAACTTGTATTTTTTTTTTTTTAATTTTTATTTTGTCAATATACAATGTATATGATTATTATGGCCCATCACCGACACCTCCCGCCCTCCTCCCTCTCTCCCCTCCCCCCCAAGAATTAACTTGTATTTTTAACACAGTTAAGGCTGGAAACCAAAGCTCTTCGTCTCTACAGCGGGTCTGCTCCCTTCATTATGGCCAAATTCTCACTTGATTCTGTTACGTCATCAGAGAGCTTAGTCACCTGTACAAGTTCTAACTTGCTCAAACCTGCACTCATTTCCTCTACCTCCAAATGGCCTACCAGAAAAATATCTTTCTTCCTAATGAGCAAGATACTGTTGTCTCGGATCCCCCCTGCCCCCCCTCATCATTTCAGAGTCAGAATTATTTATCTCCAGCCGCAGTGCTGGGCTCCAGCTGCCCCTGTTGAAGAAGGCTCTGTTGACCTTGAGCTTGAAAAATTGTATGTGTTATAATACGGATGTCATTAAAATACAACATTTACCTGCTGAGAACAACATTATACTATTTATGAAACCATATAATTTCAGTAACTAAACTCAGCGAGACTTTATTGCTCTCTCCACCTGTAATCACAGAAGTGCTGACTCATCACTCGCCACCCGTGGCTCACCAAGGTGCAGCTTCACGACACATCTGCAGCCAGTCTTGCTTTTTCATCATTTCTGTATAACCTTTTTTTTTTTCTTTTTTTGGCAGTTAAACAGCCTCCTTCTAAAAGGTTATAATTAATTCAAGGCTCAAATTAACACCTGGAAAACTTTCATGTCAAAAAATCCTCAGTGCCTCCATGGTTAGAAAGGGCTATATTTTAATACCATGATAATAAATTAAAGTTCATGAATGTCTTTAAAATTGTTTATAGATATTTTAACAATCAATTTCACTTTCTCTGAAGATATACTAAGAGAAGACTTCTTTGATGTACCGAAGTGATTTCTTCCTTGTTTCCTTATCTCCTAGTCTGGCTTATTTATTTTACTTTGTGATATATATGAGGGTAGCTCACCGAGTTTATAGAAAGATCTGTATTATCTTCTAATTTTTTTTTTCCCACCAACTTTTTGAAGTACCCTCATGTATACACACACACATGCATAATTTTCTCCTAAATACCACTCCCTTTTTATCAGAATGCTTAAGTCATTTTGTAATTCTCTTAAGGGCCTTTAGACATAGTCAAATAACCATTTATACTGCCTTACATCTTGATCCTCCCCCACCCCCAAAAAAGGGCGGAGGAATAAAGACTTGCCACATGGAAATGGACAAAAAATTTGCCCAATCCCATTTTCACTTTGAACCACAGTTGACATCGGTGTAGTTAAGGTGAGATGAAGGTATGAAAACGGCAGAAAAAGTTAATTGTCTGTGCACTGGATACTGCCTGTTTGTACCTCACCAACCCAGTGTAAGTGCGGCGAGGGCATGTGAAATGTCTTCCTGACTTCTGCTGTGGTATGAGTGTATGTCCAGAAATGAGAGGATCGACAGAGTTAACGATCGTTAGTTAATGCTGTTCTTATCTGTAGAAGTATTACATCATTTAAAATTTTTTACTAAGCTGTTAGCCTCAATCATGCCCTGAAGCAGTTATTTCCATGGGTTAATGACATGTTATATAAAGAACGATTTCCTCTTTATTCTTGGTGAATTTGGCTTTTAATTTCATTTCGCAACCATTTTGTCTTACATGATGGAATGGTGTAGACTTAAATTAACTCTCCAAAGATTGATAAAAATCGATGTCTGTTAGCTGCGCTTTGAACTATATTTCAACCTTATAAATGGAATTTGCTGTTTTCTTTTAAAAGGGAGGATCATAAAGAATCGTTGATTATTTTGGTAAAGACAGGCTTCCCTTAGTAAAAGAGATGGTATGTTATGCAATGACGTTTATAACCTAATGTTATTTAGATAAAGTGAAAAAAAATTTTAAAAACCTAGCAGGACCTCAATGAGGGAAGCAAATCTGGAAAATAAGGAAATCTGATAACACTCAAGCCAGCCATGTTCACCTACTTGTGTGGGGCCTTGTCCTTACCTGCTGGGTCCTTCAGTACAAGGCAGCCAAGGAAGGCTGGCAGATGGCTTTGTTCATCATTTCAGGAAAAATGAAGAACGCCTTCAAAGATAACACCCTCTCCTTGGCTTCACAGAATCTTTTTAGGTTTTACTGTTAATAAGATTAAATAGGAGATGAGCAGTAAAGATACTGTAGCAGAGTTTATGAAAAGAAAAAGTACACATTAAGAATCGGGCTCCCCCACCACTTAGCTCAGCACTTTGTGTATACATTCTTCCATTCAGATTTTTTTATTGCTGTTTGCTTAGGGGAAAAGTCCCTGTTGAAAGAATGTGAGCAGGAGTACATTAGTCACCTTTCCAGTGCTCTTTCTGCTGGACGGGGCCATGTATTTCTCCCAACTTTGTAGTTTTCTGCTAGTCGGGGCTGGCGGCTGCTGCTGGCCGAAACCCAATCTTTTCCTTGCAAATAAAGGAGTCATCTGACAATGTTGTATTTGTTGGGGCTGCTTCTAAGCCAATCAGAGACTGCCCTTGATGGAGGGGATGAAGAGAAGTTTATAATAGGATCAGTTTTGTTTGCAATTTGTTTCTAATAGATGCCAATAAGCCAGTTAACTAGGCTCCAGTTAATGGACATTTTATTGTTTCTCCCCCAGCCCCGCCATGCACATGACCTTTTCTCAGAAGCATTTGTGATGCCTGAAAACATGTATCTGCTGCCTGGTAGCCTGAAGGCTCTCTCTGCTCTAGAAAACTTGTTCGCCAGCCCCTTTCTGCAGACCAGGCCCAAATACTTTGATCATCCTGTCACTGGGAAATTTACAGCTACATTCAGGCTTTTGTTCCATGTGTATTTCTCCAAATATAATATCTCCCTCAAGAAATCAATGATAAGCTGTTAAACTAAAGAGCATGGTAACATCCACAGAGCAGTAAATTAATGGTCTTTTGTGGATAGATGGTTACAGATTTCATCATAAAAAATGGATAAAAGATTACATATCACACAGAGCGAAACTTTTAATAACTCAACATGACTTTTCTTAATGGGTTTTATTCATTTTAATCATTATAGTGTCAATGATGATTATAGCCTTATTAGATTGTAGTGATTGAGGGGCCTGTTTATGAGATATTGAAAATCTCAGGCTACTCAGAATAGCCTGGCGGCCTGTGTGGGTTTGATGTGTAACTTTATCTGAAGGAGTAAGGTTTGTCAGGAGAGTTTCAATTAATACTTTTACTAAATTGCTCCTGTCTTTAGTGACCTAGGTCACAGATGACTTAAGGATTCCACAACATCAGCTTTTCAAAACAGTTGAGCTGCAGCACTGTAAATCAAAGGAGGTCATGAGTGAGCGTGCGTGTTTAAATAAGGTAGGGCCAGGAATGGCCTCGGGCAAGGTGATATAAATCCCTCCACCTCACTCTGCAGCCAGCAGAGTCCTCTTTCTGCCTCCATGGTGCCTCCCCAGAAAGGAGTTATTTTAACAATGGGATTAAGAAGTTGGCCACAAGAATCTGGAAGAATCTGGAAGGTTCTCGGTATTTCCCACTGTATCTGGACACGTAATTAAAATAAAAGTCAGGACTCCATTAATGATTAATACAGTGCTATTCCAGAGAAATGTCCCAGGACACAGTCATCCGAAAGAAAAAAAAACATTGCAATGAAGGTATCAATGATATTCCTAAATTTAAAATAATAACAACAATAATAAACAAACCTACAAATGAATATCTTCAGTGAAACTAAATCATACCACCATCCAGTTGATATTCTCTTGATTTAGTATTGATTCTTCAGAATGTCGATTTCCATTACAAACAATTCTGTCACCTAAAAATTATTCCAAATGGTTCTCTATAATGGAAGTCATGATAACAGGCCTATGAGAAACAGTGAGTCATGGTGTCATAGCAGGAGAGCTGGGTCTGAATTTGGGCTGCTTCCTTTACTAGCATTGTGTGTTGGTGCAGGTTTCTTGAACTGTCCTCACCTCCATTTCTTCATCAGTAGAAATAGGATTGATGATAATCCCTGGTGAACTGGAGCCAGGTGACCTGGCTTTTATACAGGGTTCAATATTAGACAGAAAAATCAAGTGATTTGATAAAGATCTGGAAAAGTCAAATTCTGTCCAAGTGTTAGTGATTCAGCCCCAATCATTTGGAAAAAGAACAATAAAAGTCAGAAGGGATCTGGGAGAGCTTCCCTTTCCTTTCCCAGGGGTGGGAGTGGGGAGTGGATAGTGCAAGCCAGCAGGCATGGCTCAGGAGATGCCCATGTGTCCGTCTCCATCTGCAGTGGGCAGAGCTGAGAGTCAGCCTCAGTCTAGACCTTTGCAAAGGAGCAAGGAGATAAATAGGGTGGCAGGAGTTTAGTATGGAAGAGTGAAGGAGAGAAATGTGTGGAGTGAAGACAGTGCTGGAGAAAACTCGCAAGATGCAAAGAGACTAAGGGTTGATTAGGTGGGCAGCTGACAGTGGTGCAGGCTGCTGACACCTACAGACAGGGAAAGCACCGCCAGGACAGAGGTGGTGTGGTGGGGGAGGAGGCCGGGCCTTGGGATCAGATGGCCCTGGTCCAATCCTTCCCCACCACTGTCACTGTGGCCCCCAGCTGCCCACCTTACTCAATGTCCACGTGGTGGGGGAGGAGGCCGGGCCTTGGGATCAGATGGCCCTGGGGTCCAATCCTTCCCCACCACTGTCACTGTGGCCCCCAGCTGCCCACCTTACTCAATGTCCACTCATCTACCAAGGATGTGTCCCATGGAGCCAGTAACATTTACATCTGCTTGGGATATATATAGGCTACGTAGTGGTTGGGGACACCAAATGGCCTCAACTTTTAATTCCCTCTGTCCACAATTTCAACTCATGATCTACACATGCTCTCTGGGAAATTCCACTCACGCCTAAGCTTCCCTATACACCAAGGACTCCTAGCTTTCTCCTGGGGTCCAGATATAACTGTCTAATTGCCTTGCTGGTCATCTCTGCTGAGATGTGTCCTAAACCTGCTTCATCGTCATCAAACCTGTTCTTGCTTCTGAATTCCATACCTTGGCTGGTAACATTCCCACTGACCCAGGTGATCAATTTTGAATCAACTTCCCACTCTGTATCCCTCACGCCCCACATCCAATTACTCCCTAAGCCTTGTCCATTCTAATTCCTAACTGTGATGAATTAAAAATATATCCACATATTCTCCAAAATTTCTCCTACTAAGAGGTGGGTTTGTGTCTATTCCCCTGGAAACAAGGCTTCTGTGACTGTTTTGACTGATAGAATTTGATGAAAGTGACACCATATGACTTCCGAGAGTAACCCATAAAAGGTGATTCGGCTTCTGCCATGCTCCTTGGAACACTGTGCTTGGATCTCTGAGCCATGAGGCCTACATGTAACCAGCACATGTGGAAGAACACGGAGAGAGGCCCTGAGGTCACACGGAGAGGGAGGGATGCTTGGCTCGCTCCCAGCTGTTCGTCCCTCTGCTGTGCTGGCTTGAACCATCATCTGACTACAACTATAATAGACCCTGCCTGGAAAGACCATCTAGCTGACTCCTCCCCAAATTCCTGATCCACAGAAACCATGAGAGATGATAAAATGATTGCTGTTGTTTTAAGCCACTAAGTTCTGGGGCAAACTGTAACATAGAAGTAGTAACTGAAACACTTGCTGTCCCTTTCTCTCCTCCCACAATCGCCACACCAGGTCAGGCTCTTGTCCCCTTGCCTGGCCTGGTGGCTGGCATACAGGAGGCTCAACCAGTGTTTTTGGCTAAATGAAAGTCAACTCCATGACAATAGTCTTTGTGGGCAAAATTTGGATATTAAATATACTTAGGCCAGAATTTTGTGACAGTAGATTTATCCCTGTGTTGTAAAACTGCTGATGTATGAACAAGATGAATCCAAGAACTAAATATGAGATACATGCCTCCCTCAGAAATGAAACAATGAAAGGGGAGAGAAAAGGTTTAAAAATAAGCAGTGTCACATCCTAGAAGAGAGATTTGATTTTCAGATCATTTTTTTGCCCAAGTTTTTTTGTCTTGTTAGTTAAAATCAGCCTAGTCACTTGAGTCTTTTCTCCAAAAGGGCACAAAACAAAGATTCTCTTATGTTTGTCTTTTCATGCATTTATTTATTTTTGTCTTGTTAGTTAAAATCAGCCTAGTTACTTGAGTCTTTTCTCCAAAAGGGCACAAAACAAAGATTCTCTTATGTTTGTCTTTTCATGCCAGCTGGTGCTTCCTAGTTTCAGTTGGAGACATTTAGGTTTTAACTTCTATTAATCCTTAGACAACACTAAAAGGATCCAGAGAGCTTCTGATTTACACATTGAGTGAGAAACAGCCTTCCAATTCTTATAGCCTTTTTACATGTTCCATTTTTCAATTTTATCTATTGGAATATAAAATTTCAGTCCTTTTATAAACTGCCTATTAATGTTTAATTTCTTACATCATTGTATTGCTACTGGAGAACCACAATTGCTACATGCAACAATAACAGAAGATGCATTAACTATCAAGAGGCGAGGACACAAATAGATAGCAAAGGTAATATACATGAAAAATAGTCTGTCAAGCAACGTCAGCCTCAATGAGCACGAATTTACAGTCGTGTACAGTAGCCACAATGGTGCTCTCTGTTGATCCATCCTCTGATTACTCTGTTTGCACTGCAGACAAAATGGCCTAAATGAACACCAAGATAATAAGTGAACTATCTATCATCTCTTTTATTTTTATTCCAAGCTTGGAGAATTGGCAGAAAGAGAACAGTAAATGGAGATTCCTGCTGGTTCTGTGTCATAGGACCCTTTTTAAACACTGAAGGTGCAGTGAATTATTTAAGACAGGGAATAGAAAGTAGGACTTTGCAATTTTCCTGAAGCTTTATGTCACGTTCCTCATCCACACTCCAACCACAGTAATCTCACACTACAGGTTTTTTTTTGTTATTGCTGTTGTTCAAAAACTATCAGTACGAGAACATTTGCTTTCAGTAAAACAGAGAATGGCCAAGTCAGGAATTAATGAAAAGGCCAAGAATGGAAACAAATATTGCACGTGCAGGTTGAGAATTCAGAGGAATGCACGTATTCTTGGTTAATCAGAGAATCCCACACAGACCCCTTTAAGTAATTTTGCCTGCTTGACATCTCTAGTGGAGGTCCCACAGGCATCTTAAACTCACCATATTTAAGATAAGACTTACTATTATAGTCTTCCCCAACCATTCCATAACAAAATGAAACTAACCCTGTTCCTTTTCATCTTGATTTTCTTTCTCGCCTTAATGGCATCATAATTTTCTCCCTTACTGGTGCTCAAAACCTGATTCCTGTCTCTGTGTCCACCCACTATACCCACTCATTGCTAAAAGAGACAGATTCACCAAGAAACAGCTAAAGCTTAAGCCTCGAGGCCCCTCTTGTGCACAGGCCTTTTCCAGGGGTGGGGGGTGGGGCCGCACAGTGTGTTCACAAAGCTGTAGGTTTTGCACATTTTGGAAAAGTGAAATATTTTAGTTGATGTCTCTTTCCACTCCAGCTTTTCTTTAGCCACACTTCCTTCCTTGTCAAATGCCAGATTGGAGACTGGGCAAAGGGGATGGTGAATTGAATTTGGGGATACATTTATTTGGGTTAAATGGAACAAATTTATGGGTTTGGGAGGCACTTCTGTTTATATTTAATTATTGCTAGTTGTCCCAGGGTAGGGGATGGCTTCCAGGCTACTGCTCCTGCCACTGTGCTGACCTACCTGGCATGGTACCACAAAGAAGCAAGGCCAGAAGTGTATCGTGCTGTGCAGGTGCAAGGCATGGCAAAGGAACAAGACGTGAATGTGTGGGGCAGCCTTCTGTGCAAAGCTCTCTCAGTTCTCAGGCATGTAAACTTGTAAGCAAAGGATTCACTTGGCATTGACACCTGGTCAACATACTAGTTGTCTTATCAGGAATGTGCTCTAAAATCAATTTATCCAATTGTACACGTATTGTGATTTTTTTAACGGGAACAATGAAAAATATGATTTACAACCTGTGTTTGTAGGGTACAAACCTATAGCAGGACTATAAATAGTAGGTCTATAACTCACATATAAGAGAAACTTAATAGAAGTGTTCTTCAGTGTGAAATCAATCCTAAAAATTTACACGACTACCTTAATAATGAGTTGTGAGCCAAAAGAAACTTTTCTAAACTGTTAATAACAGAAAACAAAATTTGATCAACCATGCCAGAGAAAAGACTGAATTATCTTTCTATAAAAAAGGCTATTATAAAATATTTGTCATATGAAGACTCAATCAAAGAGAGTGTAGCCAAAAGTGTGCAAAAGTAAGAATTATAGAGATCTGTCGGGCAGTTCATTAAAAAATATGGATTTTTTGTGACACTAGTGATATTTCTCAGGTTTCTCAATTTTGTAATTTGTTATGATTTCTCCTTTCTTTCTAAACATTTACTTTTTCTTACTTAATTGTTTTATTCTTTTTCTTTAAAAAGGGCCCTTGAGTTATATAAGCTTCATACCTCACCAAACCTGGATGCACCCTGGCCAGCACTATGGACCTTCCTCCACGGGAATGATCGTCTCTGGTCCACTTTCCCCTGGCCACTGTCACGTGTCTTCAGGCTTCATCTCTTTTGTGTGGTCTACAGAGAAAGAGCCTACAGTGGTTCTTGCTACGCCTTCTTCTCCTTGCCCTAATTCATTCTACTCCCTGGTATCAGATTAGTGTCTTCAGGCTTCATCTCTTTTGTGTGGTCTACAGAGAAAGAGCCTACGGTGGTTCTTGCTACGCCTTCTTCTCCTTGCCCTAATTCATTCTACTCCCTGGTATCAGATTATCCTTACTCATAACAATCGTAAGTACAATTTATGCAGTTCTAGTTAGGTGCCAGGCACTTCATATACGTTATCTTTAATTCCCACAATCACCCTAGGAAGTAGGTACAAGTACCTCTATAGATGAGGAAACCAGACTCAAAGTGCTTAAGTAACTTGCCCAAGGTCACAAAGCTACCAGGTGACAGAGGCAGGATTCAAACTTAGTTCCTCCTGTCTCATTCTACTTGTAGCATGTGGTCTCTGTCAATTCTAAACCAGCTTTCCCATTGCATTTGGAAAAAAAAAAAACAACCTTAAAACCTTTAACCCTCCCCAGTAAGATACTGGCCTCTTCTTGTGTTGTCTTTCCTGTGTACACGCTCTACAATTCAGCCAAATTGACCGCTTTAATGGATGTTCCCTGAATATGGCACATCTTTTCCTTGGCACAAAACCTTCTCCTAGATAGTAACTCTTTTTCTACTTTCTGGAGACCTTGGATGCCAATTTCACATGCCATCTCCACAGTCTCCCAAGTGGATGTGATAGCCCCTTCTCTGCTGTAAGAGATTATGACACTTACTGTACTTCCTTTTATGAAGGAGTGTGGGCATACGTCTTTACGTTGTTGCAGTGGTTTCATATGGTTTGCTTATTTCAATTACTACCATAGACTTTTTCCATTTTTCTGCATAGTCAATAATTTCCAGGTTGAACGGCTACATGACATTTCATTTGATTGACATAGCTTAGTTAAAAATTTCTCTATAGTTAGACATTTTTTGTTTCAGTTTTTGTTTCTGTTTTTGTTGTTCAAAGCTGTTAGTGTCATTGCTGGAAAGGACATCTTTGGAATGTAGATTTCTTTCCTCTATGGACTTATTTCCTCAGGATAAAACTCCAGAAATAACATTACTAGATCAAAGTGCCTAAGGATTTTATTACTTGTATGGCTCTGTTGCTTTCTACAGGTTTGCATAATTTACATTGTAATTAGCAATAAACTATTGTACTAGTTTCACCTGCAGCACTGGGTGATATTATTTAATTTTTCTGTTTTTGCCATTTAGCAGATTGTTCCCTTTGATTTTTTTTTTTTAGATTTAGTGTCTCCTGAAATTGGAGCCAGAGGAAAGGAGGTAAACCAGACAAGTTGTGTGAATAAAATTGCTTTAAAATTTTTAAATTTTAAGATGAATGATGGAGGAAGAATACATCAAGAGAAAAGTTTATGGATATCCTGATACAAATTATAAAGATAATTTGGTGCATAAATATATCAAAGTCCTAAAACCCACACAACTAGTACCTCAAAACCAGGTTCAGTTGGCTGATTGGCTGAAGATCTGCAGATACAAATATCACCACTATGGTAGATGTGTAATTGGACAGTCACTGCCAATTAAAAGTGGCGGGAAATTAAAAGAGTCCAGGAGATAACTGATTCTCCAAATTAGTAACTCGATTGGTCAAAATTACAGTACCTGTTGAAGTTATTTTAAATTATGCTCTAATAGTAATTAGAGGCTTTGCTTCGTGTTCTATGAAATATCTCCCTTTGCCGATGAAGTACTAAGCAGACTGGCAATTTAGGCAAATAAATGATGATTGCCTGATGAAAGTCATTAAATTAATATAAAATGTTGTGGTAGTAAATTCTCTGATAAAAGAAAATGGTTTAAAATCTCTATAGGGAGGAAGCCAAAAATATATTCTGCAAATATTTGGATACATTTTCATAAGTTCCAGCAGCCTATTCCATTTTGTGGATTGGCTTGATAGGTTCATAGACCCATCTTTTTTCTTTTACTATGGCAATAAGTAATTGTGCCTATTCCATTCCTTGTCATACCTAATTGCCACTTTATTGTTCCCAAAGGGCAATTGGATGAAGACTTCTGAAAAGCTGAATTAAAAATGACTAATAAGGATTAAAAGAAAATACCCAGAGGTTGCAGAGCCTGTTGAAGCCTGATGCTATTTCCTACAGTTATATTTTAAGGAAATTAACAGTACATCTCATAATCACACAGTGTTGACAGAGTAACTGCGCTTTCTTGAGATCTAAACTTTAAGAACCACACATTCGCCCTCATTGTGACATAGGCAGCATGATCTGAATCTCAGATACCTTTAGCCAAACTTTCATATCCAACACTGTTATTCATTAGGATAAAAAATTATTCCGATGTAGAACAGGATCCACAAAGGAAAATGAGTCTGAAATAGAAATAGTTGCTTCACATACTGGGAATTCCACTTAATATGCAGCAATTAAATTGTGATAGGATTTCTGGCATCTTCTTAATTGTGGCTCCTGGTCGTGTTGTAGAAAAGAAGATTATGGGGCCGGCCCAGTGGTGCACTGCTACAGTGCGCCGCTTGGGAAGCACGGCGGCGCTCCCGCCGAGGGTTCGGATCCCATATACAGACTGGCCGCTCACTGGCTGAGCAAGGTGTGGGAGCAACACCGCGGGTTGCGATCCCGTTGCCGGTCCCAGTCCGGTATGGGCGCGACAATGAGGGTTGTGATCCGTTGCCAGTCACGAAAAAAGACAAAAAGGAAAAAAAAAAAAAAAGAATTGTTTCAGGGTGTATATTTAATTCTTTAATACATTTTGAGTTGACTTTAGTGTAGAAGATTATGGCTCAGTCTATGCACCCTAGAACAGAGATGTCTGGAGAACGCTCATTTTTTCACTAAAAAGAAAAATTTTAAGTACCTACTAATTGTAAGACCCAGTTCTGCACCAGTTTTGCATAGATGAGGAATTTGGCTGCCTTGAACCAAAGTTATAGCCAGTATTATTCCCAGGACTGTGGAACATTGTAAACATTGCCTAAAAGTATAACTCCCTATTGCTGCAAATGCAATATAAAAATTAAACATGATTTTTGGAGTGTTTTTTAACAAAGCGAGTTTCTCCTGGATCCTGGGTAAGAGAGCCTAGGAAGGACGCTGTGCAAGTCCTTGTTTAGACCTCATGAAAGTTAAAGAATCTGAGCATTAACCACTGCAATTCCAGTTGGTCTGCCCCAAGTAAAACACAAAATCATATATTAAAGGGGTGAGGAAATCTTTAAAAATGTTTTCAAAATAAATATTCTGAATGTCAGTTTGGTTTGTGAGTTAAATTGCCTCTAAATTACCCAGTTCTAAATCCGCATTTCAAAGCTTCGGGAAACCCTGTCTGGGGCCTGTCTAGACCTCAGAATTGGCCTGGTTTGTTTTAAGGTTTCAGCAAGGGCCCAGCTTGCTGGGTTTGCCTATTGCTAGGGGAGAGACACATGTGAGACGCAACGCAGATTTCTAAGGTACTGTTTTGTTTTGTTTCATTATACCCCATGTGGAAAAATAATTTTAAAATGATATCATCATATATTTCTGGAATTGCATCATTTCTTGGCTTTAAAGAGGGACAAATGGGTGGATCATAACCAGTGATCTAGTGGCATCGATCCACTGGCATCAGAGACCCGGATTCTAGTCTGACTCCAGATAATTAACCCACCTTGGGACTTTGGAGAAGCCACTCAATCTCTGGATTTCATTTCTAAAATGAGGCATTTGGAATATAAACTCTCTGCAGTCTCTTTAGTTCTGTGCTTCTATGATACTACTAAAAGTGCTGACAGGTTTTCTAAATTTTATTGTACGCTCTGTGTTTTTACTGGAAAACAAGCCAACAATTCAACACTAATTATATACCCGGCAAAGCTAAAACTCAGAATGGACTTAGCAGCTGGGCTGTAAAGAGTTAGTAAATAAGGCCCTATGGAGACTCAGAAGCTCCTGCAATTGGGGCATCAAGCCAGCGGGGGTTATGCATCTGTCACAATTGGTGTGATGAGAGATTTAAACTGAATATACACTTTGAAACAGAGACAAGCTTTAGTTTTTTTTTAAATAAAGTTTTGGAAAGAACTAGAAACATCGATCAAATCAACTAGCTCATACATTAGTAGTTCTGCTTTGCATGCGTTTGACAGGGTGGAACATTCATAAAGAGGTACATTGAGGCCCCTGTCAGGGCTGGATTGTGTAATAGTCTGGCATGTGTGCCTTCTACGTTGCTTTAATTACTGTTTCATGCAGCACCTGCATTACAAGACGAGCATGGGGGTCTCGTGGCCTCCCTCACACTGAATGGATGGAGGCCATCACTCATGTCTGTTGCCTGGTCCTTTCAGAGGGGACAAAGCAAGTGAGTCAGCACTGGGGGATTGGAGCACTGGGCATCATACTGGACCCCATCATTCCAGCCAACAGAGATGTCCCCTCAGCAGTGAAAGCCATTTACACGCCTGCTGTGGGCAAGGGGCTCAGAGCACACTGCAGTGCTACCACTACTGGCATCTGCATCCTAATGTATGTGGTTCTCGCTGTGCGACAATACAATTTCATCTCAAGAGAGATGTAGTGACAGTCTTCACTTACGAAGATGAGATGACATTTATTCAGGGAATTAAGAAAACCACTCTTTGATCTTGAGTATTGAACAGACTCAGGGGCTAGCTGTCAAACTCTCTTCTTACAGACTGATTCAGTGAAATGAATTTTCTCTCAAAACCTATTCCTTAAACTCTGTCTTATAAAAGAATTGACTATAGAATGAAGAGTGAATGAAATCTGTGAAAATGGTGTTTCACTTTTTAAAGAAATCGAGGTGAAATTCACAAAACATAACAACGAACCATTTTAAAGTGTACGACTCAGTGCCATTTAGTGCATTTACAATGGTGTGCAATCACCACCTCTCTCTAGCTTCACAACTTTATCCTCACCCCAGAAGAACATCCCATAACCACTGAGTAATCACCCCCCATGTCCCTTTTCCCCCATTTCCTGGCAATCACTAATCTACTTTCTGTCTCTGTGGATTTGCCCATTCTGGATGTGTTTATGTTTTGAGGAGCTACTTTTACTCCAAAGTACTCAGCTCTCAAAGGATGTGAAGGTGTGTATCTGCCTTCCCACGATCTTTATTTTTTTTTTTTTCTTTAAATATTTACCTGTCAGGGCCTCCTTCTTCCTGACCAGCTCCAGGAACGCCACCCAGCAGCCCAGTGCAGGAGGGAAGAATGATGTCCATTTAGAGTTCCAGGAAAGGTGTAAGTGGGGCTGAATAAAATTATTTTAGTTGGAATTTGGCCACATTCAAGGGCTAATTAATGGGGATTATGAACAAAGTAAGGAATGTGCTCTCGGCCGGCGGTGAGTTATCAGTGTAGTGAAGTATGGCCTGTGAGTTTCCTAACCTCTGTAGAGGGACCCCTTGTGCTCCATTCAACATATCAAGTCTATTAAGTGCTGAAGAAAACTGGACCCTTGCAAAAGGATGCGGAGTCTTTTATTCACTTGCCGAGAGGTTGGTGCTTCAATCTGCGGGAACCAGGACATGCAACTCTTTTGATCTTAAATCTCAGAGGGAAGTGGTTTGGTTAGCAGGCTCTGTTAGGATGCCATTCAGAGGCTTCAAAAAGCAACCAAGGGGATCGTTTACCTTTTCCCCTCCTAGCATGGACACTTACCAATTCTCACAGCTGAACTGGAAATATTTCTATGCAGGTGCAAAATGAGAAAAAAAAAAATTATAAACCCAACAAGAGCAGCTCTGTGGTCTTTTTTCTTCACTGTGTATTTCATGAACCCGAGAACTCTAGAAATGCTACGCTGGGAAGAGAAAGGGAAAAATGAGGAAAATAACAAGAAAATGAAAAAAGGTGTTTTTTTTCATTAGGCATCATTCTTCGATGAGTGAAAACAGTTTCCAAATACCTGTCTGTGTTTCAGGATCATTTAAGCAATTTTTATAAATTCACCTCCATTTTCTTACTGTTCCAGAGCCTAGTCACTTTTTGCCTCGGAGTTAAGTAGCAGGTTGCAACACAGATGGAAATACATGAGTTTGGGGCCGGCTGGTTGTTCAGTATAACACCAACATCAAATGTTCAAATCCCCGTAGCAGCCAGCCACCAAAAAAAAAAAAGAAAGAAAGAAATACATGGGTTTTATTCAAAACCTGTGATTTTTCTTAGGTGGGCTCTTTCTTTACTCACATAAAGTAGCATTGTACATAAAATTTAAAGATTGCCTGCTTATGATTTTTTGAAAGTAATTTACCTTCCCCTCTAAAGTTACAGCCAGGTAATACAACAAATGAAAATTCTTTTCTTTGCCATGTAGTTTTCAAAACTTGGCAACAGTGAGCATTCACTGAAATTTGCCCTGTTGCATGGGGCGTAAACACTGTTGTAAGAGAAACAGGGAGAAGTACAAGCAAATGAGAATGGGGTCTGGTTTTCTACTCATATTGGAAGAGGAGCTATTTTGCATTTTCTAGAAATATCTTGGGCAGGTTGGTTTGGATACGTGTGGGGCAAGAGGATGAGGCAGAGAAGGGAGAGGAAGAGGGCAGAGGGGGGATGAGGGGAGTGACTGCAGAGATTTCCCTAAGCAAGACCAGGGCAGTACAGGTGACTATCCCCATCAGTGGGAGTCCCTCCAGGCGGGGGCTTGGTGAAAGGCCCAACCATGTGGGCGTGTGACCTGTGCAGTGGCACACGGCCCAGCGCCCAGAAGGCCCACGCATGGTTCAGGGCTCATTTGGCATCATCCCGAAATTCTTCATAATCTTAATTTTGCATTTGCGTTTTGTACATAGCCTGATGGAACACGGAAAACGCGCATGAGCAAAAGAGATACGTCTGGTACACGTGTGCTGCTCCTTATCACCTCGTTCCCATATGAAGAGCACAAAATTCTGGTGTACCCACAACGCGTGGGAATTCAACAGGACACAAAACGAGGACCAACTAAGCGTGCTGTGCCCGCGATTGCGCACACGGGAGAGCGGAAAGCCCCAACCCTCCTTCCAGAATTTGCTTCCAATGCAGAAAGAAGGTGGTGGAATTCTAAGAAACACAAAACCGCCACGGGATCCTCTCCCACCCTTTCTTATTCGCGTTACTTCCCAGTAGAAGTCTCCCCGCAGGCTGAAAATGACGATCTGGAAGGACAGGGAGAGTCAGGGCAACCCACAGGTCCTTTTCCTTTCCGTCCTTCCTTAACATGAAAATGAATGGTAACATACGTGCTAAGAATTTAAATGTACTTTTTTTTCTTTATTTAGTACAACATTGTATATAGCAAAAAAGAACATACCGCGACAAGTCACGAGATCAGGGAAGAAAGGAAAAAGCTTTATAATTTAGTACCTTTAATGGCATTTCCCCCTGCTTTTTAACAAGGGGTCCCACATTTGCATTTTGCACTGGGCCCCAGAAATTATGTAGCTGGCCGAGGGGCAGGTGCACAGCTGTGGCAACGGGGCCCATGGGATGTAGCTGGAACTGTAAAGCTGATCTAGTTATATTTCTCAAAAATGACTATGAATTATTCCTTGATAAGACAATTACTTCTTTTTCCTTACTAATTTCCCTTACTACCAAATACCATGTTTCTCCTCCAAAGCACTTTGCTCCTGGTATATTTCCATGAGATAGAACAGGAAGCTCCAAGCAGTGGCTTGTCCTTGGCTGCTTTTCCCAGGACTAGTACAAGGGCTGAGCTCTTTTGTCCCCTCTGTCTTTCCATGGAGCTTGGCTTGTTCCCATGAACCTGAGGTTGAAGTTTCATATTTTATGGTCTATTGAAAAATATTTTATAAAAATCTTAAAAAACAATAATAATGTAAAGGTAAACAAAAAGGTGAAAACAAACAATTTTGGTGACTTTATTTCCAAAGGCCTAAAAACCACAATCATATATTATTATAATTTGGGATGTCATTAGTCATGTCCTAAATTTGTTTTCATATTTATAATTCTGTGGGGTTTACTAATCTCAGAGCTATAATACCTTTTATAACTGTAAGTGGAAGCTGTTCCCTAGGTTTGATTTGTTAGTCTTCTCTTCTGCTGTTAATTTATTGGTTTGTTTTACGTACTTTACAAAATCCAAACCTTGAAAAACAAGGCTTGACAATTTAGCTCCACTTTAAAACTTAAGAAATGGTTAGATGTGTTTCATTTATATTATTTATTATTCATTTGACTTACAAAGTATATAGGCATGGAAATTGCCTGTCAGTTTTACTACTGAAAGCTCCAGCTACTCTTACTTAAGATTAAAGTCATTCCTTTTATAATCACTTTCCTCCAAGAAAATTCTCAGTGTGGGAGAGGAATCTTCGGTGGAGAAGGGTTCCAACCGTGTGGACTTACAACCCTTTAACCTAGATCATAGCAGGATGCTAAGTCAGGAAATGACATATCGGGGCAGGAATCAGTTGTGCTACCTCCCAAGTCTATTTTAAAGCACTTTCCATTTTAAATATAGCAATAAAATATCAGCCTCGAAATGTCTGATAAGGATAAAAGCAATAGATCCAAATCCAATCTAAATCTGACACAGCCAGGAACAAGAATTCACATTGGTAAGTCAGGACTCATTTATGAGGCCATAAATGGGTGGGCCAGCTATAATTTGGGTATTAAACTTGTAAAATATATTGATGGTATGGAAGAGCTAAATAAATAATTTACTACAAGAAAATTGGAAATCTTTACATGGTACTTAATTGACCAGTTGGTCTCCCAGATTCTCCATGCTCCTTGCTTTGCATTTGTGTGTTTTTCACAGGCTAGATTTTTCTTTTCTTCACTTGAGTTTAACTTCCCTCTGTAGTGAATGATCATAAGTTAATGCATTTCTGAAATTACAGTTTCTATTTGAAATTCTGCCAATCCATTACATGCCTTTGACAATTTCATTTGCCTTTTAGGAGGATAAGTGTAGCCCACACTCTGTCTGTTCCGGGTTTAGACAATTTTCTTCCTGGCCCAAAAAAGCCTTTTCAATGCCACATCGTGGATTTCTGTTTTGAACACAGAATAGGAGGGTTTTTTTGTTTTTGTTTTTGTCTTTTTCCGTGTCCGGCAACGGATCGCAACCCTCAGTGTCGCCCCCGTACTGGACTGGGACCGGCAACGGGATCGCAGCCCTCGGTGTTGCTCCTGCGCCTCGCTCAGCCAGTGAGCGGGAACCGGTCTGTATGTGGGATCCGAACCCTCGGCGGGAGCGCCACCACGCTTCCCAAGTGGCGCACTATAGCAGTGCGCCACCGGGCCGGCCCAGAATGGGAGGGTTTTTGAAGAGATGCTTTAAAATTTTTACTGAACCCTTTTGCTTGGTGTTTTGGGAATCTACTGAATAGGGAGAAACATGATTTTAAAAAGCCGTCACTGTCTCCTAAACATCTATGAGATGCCAAATATGGTTGTGGAAGAAAAAGAGAAGGAAAACACGGAAACCCACACTAAGGTAGTGCTATTTATGTTCGTGTATTCAGGAAAACAAGTAGATTTCTTGGACAGGTTTTAAATTGATTTACTCCATTGTTATGTGTATAACAATGACATGTTACAAATGGCTTTTGTATCTTTTATTTTTTTCAACTCCTGTGATAGTCCCCCAAAGGAAACAGGACAGATATCACAATGGCCAATTTAACTAAATGAGAAAACTGAGGTTTGGGGAAGTTGGGACTTGTGCAAAGTAATGTATCCAGTAAGTAATTAGGCTGGAGCCTACAGCTCAATTCTTCAGAATCCCAGATTTGACTCCAGTGTGAAGGGTCATTTTGGGCTTTCAGCTGCAGGCAATAGAAAGGCCAACTAAAACAAGCTTAAACAATAAAAAGTCCCATTGGCTAGAATAACGGAAGCCCAGAGGGGATGGGCTTCAAGTGTGGTTCCATCTAGGTTTTGACTCTATTTCTCTGAAATTCTTTCTGCTCTGTGCTCTTTTGGGTTCTGACTTTGACTTCAGACTGGCTTTCTTCATGGCTGCAAAATGATGGTCAGTAGCAACTGGGACACTGTTTCCTAGTTTACCCCTGACAGGTTGAGAGTCTGATTTCCCCACTGTTATTTCTTAAAAGCAAGGTAGAATGTTTTTACAAACTTCCAACAACCATTTTCCTTTTCTAGAATTGGAGCATGTGATGTCCTCAACCAACGACTAGCAAGGACCATGGGATTACTTGGATTAGTTTAGTCTAATCAAAGCTAACCCTGAGTTACATGGGATATTCAGAGTAGGGAACGTACCTGAACAAAATCAGGATTCTTGCAGGAAGGAAGAAATGAAAACGGGTGACAGATAAACAATCAATACAATCATTTACAGTTATTTATGTGATTTCGGTAGGCAGCACATTTAAGAAAATCCACATTTGTTATGGAACAAGGTAGCAAAAAGACTTTTTTGGTTTGCTCAGAGAGACTGACTGAACAACTAAATTCTGGTTATTTCAATGTCACTTATGCATTTCCTTATTTTATTTCCTCAGCAACACCCCTGCCCCAATGTGGCTTCTGCTTTGGCCATGTCTGGACCCTGGACTTCTTATAGCACGATGGCATGCATCACCCTTAGGACACCCAAGGATTTGGCAGAGGCACCAACTCTCCCAGACACCCTAATTTCAATCGTTGCTAGACGCACTTGTAAAGGGAAAGTACACAGAGAAGTTAGATATACAGAATGCTGTGCAGTTCCAGAGGGAAGGTAGATCAGAGTGTATTGAAGTGAGGCTTGGCAGTCCAAAATATTTGCAAATGTGCTGAGGATTAGTTTACCAGCAATGTGTTTTTCTTATACTAAACTACTGTTCCAGCCCTTACCTCATTGAAAAGAGTAAGGCCATAGAGCTAACACAATTATTTTCTCCCTGACACTGACTTTATTAAACAGTACATACCAGGAAGCTTTTATTTTTTTGTCTGGAGAATCCCTGGTGTTCTAAATATGCAATACCTTCCTTGCAGCAAGTGCCTTGTAGCAGTCATGACCTGAATGCTGGCAACACTCTGGCTGTTAAACTAGGCCTGGCCATCCAGGCTGGGGCTGGATGAACCAGATCCCACAGTATGGGGACCACATGTCAGAGAGCAAATGCGCTCACTGGAGATGCTGAGGAGGAGAAAGTACCAGCTTACTTTAACAACATTGCATATTTTTAAATGGAAGATTAATTTAAGCAAGACAGTATACTTTCTCTACAGGCATCAGGCCCAGGTAGGCAGTGGAGAGCAGAGAACACAATTCCAAACCCCTAACATTATGTCTTTTTAAATGAGGTTTGAGTCTTAGTTATTCACAGTGACTAGCAGGACTGGTGACATGATTTGCTGGGCCCTCTGCAAGATGAAAATATGGCCTCCTTGTTGAAAAATTATTAAGAATTGAAAGACAGTGAAATAGGGCATTAAATCAAGCATGGAGCCCTTTTACATGTGGAGCCCTATGGGGCTGCACCAGTCTTACCCCATGCAGCCGGACGTGGTGACTATGCTCTTTAAAGTGACGAACAAATTTTCTATCACTACTTATTGTATGTATTTCTTAGCTCTAAATAGTGATTTTCTTCCAAAGAACTCAGAACATAAAAAAACTAAATAATTTAGATATTAAGAATTGTTTTAATTGGAGGGGCTGAGCCTAGAGGAAGATTTAAGAGAAGTCAAGATTACATAAATAAAATTATTTATTGGTTTTTGCTCTGGAGTCAGTCTGGGTTTGCTCAAGTCAAATGTGGTTAGACTGTGCTTTAATCTCTGAATGGCCTTAGGTGAATTGCTTAAATCTCAAAAGTCTTGGTCTCGTTTTCTGCAAAAAGGAGATAATTCTAGTGCCTACCTTATTGGGCTTCTGTAGGGATTAAATGCAGTAATAAATGAAAAGTACGTAGCATAATGCCTGGCTCATAGTAATTGCTCAATAGATATTAGCAATTGCCATAATAATTATTAACAGTTCCCAGAGAGAAGGGATAGTTGAGGACTGAGAATTCTCTAATGACGTCTTAGGGTTAGCAGGATCAAGCTGTGTTGTCTTTACCTGTGTCTAGTTACCACTAGAAATTTTTTTAATGTTTTTTTTTTCCTGACAATATGCTCTTTATTTGTAGAAAGTTCTAGAAGAAAAATTTCAAGTGAAATTAACACATAATCATGCAAAGATAACAACTGTTAGTATTTTAATATATTTTTCTTTCTTTGCATACATATGTATAAAAATCGTATCCTAGTGTATCTACAGTTTTATGTCCTCCTTCCCCTCCTTACTGTGAATATCACCTCATGACATTGTAAATATCACCTCACATTATTAAATGATATTTAAGGATTTTTATGACAGCTTAATTCTATATTGGGCAGATGTTCCATAATTTGTTTCCCTATCTCTTAGACTTTTAAGTGTTTCCTGCTTTTCACTATTATAAATTACACTGCTATGAATGACCATGTGCATTTATCTCTGATCACCTCTGACTATTCCTCCCTTACAGAAGAGTTCTCTCTTAGAGAAGGGTAAGGAGGAGGGTCCCAAACCTGTTTAAGCCATCTGATAGAGACTTCCAAAAAGGTTGCACCAGTTTCTCTCCCATTAGGTGTCGATGGGGCGGATCCTTATCTCCTGAAACCTTCTCCAGCATCAAGTCTCATCATATTTGCTAACCTTTGACCATTAAATAGGCAAAAAGTTGTAATATTTATAATACTTTGTTTTGATCAACAATGAGGTTGGACATATTTTCATTGGGCATCTGTATGACTGAATTTTAAGTTCATGGCTTTTTGCCAGTTTTCCTATTGGAGAAAGCCAAATTTGTGCCCTGTATTATTTTTAATCATGTACCCCAAATTCTTATATCCTCTCCTAATAATGCATATCATATCAGGTAGTTTTTTGTAATAATGTATTTTTATTGTTGAAAACGTACAAGATCAGAGTATGAAGTGGTAATGGTAAGACAGTAAGGTATTTAACACAAATGTAGCTACAGACAGCTTCTTAGGTGCAACTTAGCTTTCTAAAAAATTATGGCAATCGTAACAGAGAGCAATACTTCCATATTCTACATGAGTTTGAGAAGCCAAGTCATCATCAAAATGTTAATAATAATTTTTTTCCATGTGGTAGGGCAGGTGATTTTTATTTTATTTTACTCCTTGTACTTTTCAAAATTTCTATCATGAACACCTATGATGTGGCAGAACTGAAATTACAAGTCAAATTAATTATTTGACAAATTACAAATGAGCCACTTAGGGCTTTTGCCTTTTTAGTCTTCATATACTCAGATCTAGCAGTTGCCTGCTAGCAGAGCACTCGTGGGAGGGGTGCCACGCAGTGGGTACCACCACAGGATTTTGTGTCAATTAGATCTGAGGTCAAATCCACAAGGCCTCGTTTTGGTTGTGTGACCTTGGACATTAATGTTTTGTGCAATTTTGTGTCTTAAAAATGAGGCAATAATATTTCTTTAATAAGGCTGTCATGAGAAATAAATGGGATATAGTATTCACCACAGCCACAGATAGGCACAGAAGGTGCTCAACACATGAACGTTACTGGTATTATTAAGTCAAAGTGGTGCCAAGCCCAGCTCAATGAATAAATCGGAGTCTGTAACAGCACTCAAAGTCAAATCTACAGAGGCCTTATTTTATGCCTCTTCTGCCTTCCCCCTGTGCCAGTGATGTCAAAGGACAAAGTTCACTGTGATCATGCCTGCCTGCCTGCCTAATCGGGCCTCAGGAGGGCTGGGATGGGACCGCTGCTCTCACAGGAGATGTCCGATGGGCTGTGGTTGCTCTTCTCTGTCTCTGTCCCCATGTCTGTGGCTCACCCTCTCTCTGTCTCTGTCTCTGTCACACACCACATAGCCACAATCTCAACAAGTTGTTATGTGTAGGGGAGGAGAAATATCTTTTCCTTTTACCCATCTTAAGTTCATTGGCTGGGGCCCCTGTAACCAAAGACAGAGAAAAGCAAACAAATTTATTTATCGTAAGTTTTCCATCACATGGGAGCCTTCGTTTGGAAATGAAGACCTGAAGAAGCAGTTAAGCCTGGATGTTTCTATGCCAGGTTTGATGAAGGTGGAGAGTTGTGGAGAAATATGACAAGACAAAGAGGGCATGCACTAAATGTAACAAACTGGCAGAAACTCAGCAAGGCCTACTAATCCAGATTCCTCTCAGCATCCCTGTATCTTCAGAGCTAAGGATGCTCCTCTCCTCTGGGTCTCTGACCTACTTTAGGGGAAGGTCAGGAAGTTCTTGAGGCTAGAAGGAGTTTTTTGGCACAGGTGGCATGGCAGAGGCATAGGGACAGAACCTAGCCTGTTCTCTCTCCAGGAGTTGGGCTTATATTTCTTCTTATGGTGAGTTGTGTTGTTCTGATTGGCCATAGCTTATGTTAATGAGGACTTAAATGACATACCCAATGGGAGTGGTTGAGGCCTTATGTTAATTAGGTGATTTTTAGGCTTGTGATTCTTGGTTCCCTTAGTATGTAAAGCAGGGTTTCAGAGGGGACTAATGGCATGGAGTTATGTTGCTGTTATGAGTTCCTTTTTCTTTTTATTTTATAGGGAAGTCCCATAGGGCAAGAACCATCATTTTGAGTATCTTTGGGTGGCACCACCTTAAGTGGTCCTCCCCGAACCTAATACTTCAACTTAAAATATTTAATACGCCCAGGTGCCATATTTTGGAGTAGTGTGTCCTGAACCCCATCATGTGCATGATGGAGGGTATACATTAGTTGATTACTTTCAACTGATTTTCATGTTCCAATACGTGGTTGTAACCACAAATATAGTTAAAACAACTAGTTGGAAGGAGATTGGTGGCAGTCGATGAGAAGTTTAAGTGAAAGAATAACACATTCCCTTTTGTAGTGGATTGAATTATGTCTCCCCAAAACTCACTGAAGCTTGAATTGTGTCCCCAAGTTTCATAATATTAGAAGCTTGATCCCCACTGAAACTGTTGAGGGTGGGAAGTTCTATTATGGTAATTGAAAGGTGGGGCCTTGAAGAGGTGATTGGATTATAGGACCATGCTGTGGTGAATGGGTTAAAAATGGTGGTCAGGGGCGTGGTTTGGAGGGCTTTACAAGGACAGTGAATGAGGAAGTTGTCTTCTTGCTCTCTCTCCCTTGCTCTTTCTGCTCTGCCATTTTGCAATGTGATACCCTGCCGTCACTGTCGTCACCACCAAGGCCTTTGCCAAATGTGTTCCCTGGACTTTGGACTTCTCAGCTTACGAAACTGCAAGCAATAAATTTCGTTTTCTTTATAAATCAGCCAGTTCCATGTATTTTGTTATAAGCAACAGAAACAGACTAATACACCTTTAAATGCAAACATATTATTTTCGAGCACATTTTAGGACTGGAGTTAAGCCTTAGAAAGCAGAGATCTTGCCAGGCCTGCCTGAATCAAGAGACAGACCAAGTGTAATTAAGGCAGAGGCCGTGGCTGCAGCCAGGAGGCTGACATACTTCAAGCAGCTCTTTCTCCTAAGTAGATGGGCAGGTCCTATCAATCTTGAACTAAGAGTTGCCTATCAAATTGGCAAAGAATTACAACTCTAATGCTGGTAAGGCAAAACGGGCATTCTCATGTTCTATCTGTGCAGTGCAAATTGAGACTGTCATCTGGAGGGCAATTGGGCAATTCATAGTTTGACTATCACACCCATGTGTATTGTCAGTGAGGATACTTTTAGATGCAATAACAGAAACCCTTGACAAAAGTGACTTAGACAGGAAGGAAATTCATTATCTCAAATAACAAGCCCAAACCTAAGAGAGGTCCAGGTCTTGTTAATTGAGTGGCTCTTTGGTCATCAGGGTCCAATGTCCTTTCTGCCTTTCTGCTCTGCCATCTCCAGCATGTGGGGGTTGTCCTCATTATTAATTCCTCATGGTCACAGTATGGCTGCAACAGCTCTAGCCATCACAGACTCATTTGACAATGTCCAAGGGCTGGAAGAAAGAATGTCCCTTTCTTGTGTCTCTAAGAAGAAGAAAATTTTTCAGGAGCTCCTCTGCCCCACTCTAAAATTTTCCCTCACATGGCTCATTGACTAGAATTATATCACATGCCTATTCCAAACCCTATCATTGATAAAGAGAATGAAGTTACACAGTTGGCTTGGAGCGGGGGAGAGACGCTGCTTCCTCTGAAGCACAGACTTTCCTAATATCTGAATAAGATGTGAGTTCAACTAACAAGGAAGAAGTTCATGAATTTTTGCTGTCTAGGAACCAATAGAATCTGCCATCCTCTTTAAGGCAGTACTTGCCAGAGTTTTCCACAACACAACACGTGGAAAATTTTAATACTTGATGGCATACTGGAGTAAATTGCAGAAGGTTGTGGGGAGCTCCAATATAGGGCTTGGTGAAAATAATTACCACTTTTTCTTTACATTATATAATTACAAAAAGAAAAATAAAATACACAATACTAAGAAAGATATTGAGTGTCGAATTTGTATGAATCTTCCAAATAAAACCTTTTCAAGTTTTGAGATAAGAAACTTGAACTTGCTTCTATAGACAGATATTTTTCTATTTCAGGTTTTATGCTTGATATGGCTATACTCACCTCCTGATCAAGACTTTTCTTTTAATGATGATCTCTTCAAAGTCCTTATAGTCACAAGAGAAAAACTTTATTCTGAAAGTAGGTGATAAGAAAAATTGTAAGACCATTTTTATAACCATTTAAACATTTTCTTCAGTTGCAAATCTATTAAAAAATGTAATTGGTCTTACTTTTCTTTCACTGACATATAACACTGAAATTTCTTTTATTAATGAAATTGGGTTTCAAACTCATTTGAACTTTTTCATAGCAGGCCTTTAAAAATAAAGACAGTGTTCTAATGTGCATATGAAATGTTAGAGCGGGCATCTTCACCTGGCCTAGAAGCACCTCAAGTGCAAATGGACAGAGATGTATAGTGTATATGAAGAAACAGTTCCTGGATGCCCCCTTCCGGAGCCCTGCTCAGTCTCCATTTTGTTCCTCTGCTCAATAACTGCACTTGGGCCACGAACTCCTCCAGCAGCTCCATGGTCCTTGTCCCCAAGGGCATGGTGTGATCTGTAGCCACTTGATCAGGGGAAGCACCTGTTCAGCTGCTTAGGGTTACTCTAGAACAGTGGTTCCTGGAGTGTGGTCCCCAGGCCAGCAGCAAGAGCATCATCTGGGAACTAGTTAGAAATGCAAATTATGGAGCCCCACCCCAGACCTATTGAATCAGAAACTCTGGGGGTGGGCCCAGCATTCTGTGCCTTAAAACGCCCTCTGGGTAATTCTGATGCGCACTCAAGTTTGAGGATCATAGTTCCAAACACTGAAGACCAATGCTGCTCACTGTGCTTGTCTGTGGAGACTACAGGTGCCCTGTTATTCCTTACTCAGGCTGTGGACCAAGAGAATTGGTATCTTGTAGTTCACCTGTGACCCATCCAAGGCACACAGAGCCCCTGCTCCAAAACAATGGAGCTTCCTCAGCTCTCCTTGCCTCTGAGTATTTTGCATGATACAGCTAGAGGCAGAAAGCAGGAGGATGTGTTAACAGTCAAGGGAAGAAGTCCCTAGCCAGTCCCCAGATTGGATAGTCAGGGCCCATGGGTTGTTTTCATTGCTGCAGAAGTCACATTTTCCCTAACTTTGTTTGAAGTCATCCAGGATGGGTAATGGTGCTGTCCCCATCACAACTCCAGAGAGCAGGAACAGCCTATCTCAGACATTGGTGCCACCCACACAGAGAATGAGACAGCTTGCCGTTTTACACACACGCACGCACGCACACATGCACACACGCACATGCATACACGCACATGCATACTTCATTAGCAGTTGGCCTGCCTGGTTATCAATGGGCACTGCCTCACAAGGATCTCACTGGCTACGGGGCTTGACCCTTTGCACATGAGGAGAGAGAGAGGACATAGACTCACAGGGTGCCTGGAAGGAGTTGTGAGATTTTCAACTTTAGAGGGAGGGTCTGGCAGATACTTTACCACTTCCCTGATGTCCCCGAGTCACCTGCTCACTTTCAGGACAGCCTTTCCTTCAAAGGCAACACTTCCTGGTATTCAATGCACAGGACAGCAGAAGCTGGCAACAGTCTGAGGAACTGTTGTAATTCAGCTCTGTTTCCACCCTTCTGGTGTGTTTTCTTCTGACCCTTTGGAGGAGCAAGAGCCGAGAGGGCATCTGAATGCCAAGGGGCTTTATTCTTGGCTCCACTCTTCTCCAGCTGAACCTTGATACTGTGGTACTGACTAGACTGTAGCGTGTGATGCTTAAAGAGCATCTTCACGTGCTGGCTCTTTGGATTCTCCCTAGGAAGGTAGCATGCAGGGGAATTTGTATCCCTAGGTGTAACTTGCCCAAGGGCATATATTTGATATGTGGTGAAGCTGGGACTTGAACACAAAGTATTCTGGATCTAAACACAGTTCTTCTCTTGCCCCAACACAGGACGTACATGTCAGCAGGTCAGGGTCAATTTCCTTCCTATAGTTTTTTTTTTTTTTTTTTTTTTTTTTTTTTTTGACCGGTAAGGGGATCGCAACCCTTGGTGTGGTGTCGGCCGCACCGCGCTCAGCCAGTGAGTGCACTGGCCATCCCTATATAGGGACCGAACCCGCAGCGGGAGCGTCGCTGCGCTCCCAGCGCCACACTCTCCCAAGCGCGCCGCAGGGCCGGCCCTCCTTCCTATAGTTTTAATGATAGGATTTTCTGAGATTTTCTTTGTCTAAGAAAACCACCCCATGTTGTTAAACATCCTCACACATGGAAAATTCTTAGACTAACATCCTTTCTTTGTAAGTAAAACCATTTTTATTGTTCTTTTCTGGTAAAAAGTCAGGGGTAATAATAATAACTAACTTTATTGAGCATAACTATGCTCCAGAATGCTTACATGTCTATTGTTATCTAACCCTCGCTCCAACTTCATGAGGTAAGTAGTTATAGCCCCATTTTGTAGACAAGGAAAACTGAGGCACAAGGTGTTAAATGACTGAACCAAGAGAAAATGGCTAAGAAGTGGTTAAGTAGGAATTTGAGCCCAGGTGGTTTGACTCCAGAATCTATCTGCCCAACTCCAGTACCATGTTGTCTTTAAATGAGGAAAGAGATCCCTAATAACTTACTTTGTGTTTCTTTGTATAATTCCTTTATTCTATCTCTCTGGATAAATCCGACTGCTCTTGTAGTTTTCCCCAGGTCTTACCATTCAGTTAATCTCCCTTTTTTTTCTTTTTTTTGTTAACTGCACTTCAGCAGTAAACACATTCAGGAGCCTTTTACTCCTGGGTTATAACTTCCACGGTGGCAAAACTGTTCTACCATGTTTGGGTGTCGACCTCCCTCAGGAAGTTTTTCCAGGTCCTACCTCTACAAGATCAGCAGGAATCTTTGCTTCTATTCCCTCCAGGCAGCACACTCCTACTCAGAAGTTCACATTAGATAACGACTCAGACAACCATTATTCTCGAGGTTGCAATAAAATTTCTCAATGTAATCAGTACAAAAATTTTCTATTATTTTGAGTAATTTTCAGGTTAATTTACATAGACTAATCAAAATAAAATGAAGTCAAACTCAAGTCAAAATAGTCAACTCAACCTGTTTTAAAAGCTTGGAATTCAGGGACCCTGAAAGGAATGGGATTAAGCCCAGGCTATAAAGCTGAGAAAAACGCTTTTATCATTACTCCTAAATATCCGGAGCAGTTCTGGGCATGAGATTGGGGAGCAGAGACAGGGATTGCCACATCAAACAGGGCACCTGCCATTCCTTTGGTCTGAAATTTCTTCTTTCTTTGTCCTGAACCAACCCAACAGTTATCATAGTCAGATGTCCACGTAGATATCTCCTCCTCCCTGGGGAGCCTTCCCAGTCCCCTCAAATTGGGCTAGGTGTCCCCCTCCTGAGCTCTTTCAGTGTCCTGTACTTGCCCACTCTGCTGAACCGCCTGGCCTCCATCCTCCCTCAGGTAGCAGGTCCTTGTGGGCAATGACCTTGCCTCACCCTTCTTTGGCTCCTATTCCTACCTAGTGAAGTGGCTGGTTCACAGATGCTCAGTTAATATTTAGTAAGTGAATGAATGAGACCCTATTGGTGCAGATACTCTTTTGTTGTTGTTGTATATTTACCTTTTCATCTCTATAAAAGAGGAAATTTGACTTTCCTATGTTAGTGAACATAATTAGAGCCTTTTTCCCCTGACTTCTTTCCTTTAATTAGGTGCATCATGAAAAATCACAAAGTACCTTAAAAATGAACTGATTCAGAACATCCCAACAGATTATTAGCAGCTCCCACGGATTCTGCAAGGCACTTTTCATGGTGCTCCCCTTTTCTCACTGATGTTTTTAGAGTCTGTCTCAGAAGGAAAAAAGAGTTGCGCTGCTGGGGCTGCTTTTCAACCCAAGCTCCCAGCCAGGCCTTTTTCTTCTACAATTTCCCGGAGATCAAGCCAGTGGCTGCTTCCTGCCTCCTGCTAAGCTGGACTAGGGGGTTGATGGTTTTACTGTTCTTAGGTAAGCATGGAGATTAACAGCTGTGCATTCAGTAGCTTGAGGCCTCCGTTAAATTGAGAGGGTTGGAGCCACACATTCCACAAACGGTTGGAAACGTCTCAGCCTTTGGTTCCTTATTATGAGAATGTGACTGGGGCTCTGGGCTAAACAAGGAATACAGCAATGGTTTTGATGTCTTTTGTTTCATGCAGCCCATAAAAGAGCAGCCTGGCCTCCGTGTCCGCACGTGGTTTGGGCAGATAGACCCTCTACGGTGACAGCCCTTAACTTTCGATCGGACCCGCCCTCATTGAGTTACGTGCAACGGGATATCTTGCATATGCTGTTTCATTTTACAGCAGCAGGCAGCACCCTCAACATGCCCGTCCCACCCACTCACTTTGAGACCCTCACTCCGGAGGCTTAAGTGTGTTCCCCGTTTGGTCACCCATAGAGGCGTGCATGGTGCTCTTCGGCTGGCTGGGCCGCTGCAGTCCTCTCTCCACTAAGCAGCTGCAACCGAATTTTGTGATAGCCTTTTCTTTTCTGACTCTGAGGTGATTTTAGGGAAGATGTGGAAATCTAAATCTCCTGATGGTCGACACGCAAGAGCTGGGTACCAGAGACCAGCAGTTGATGGGGTATTTGATTCTTTTTCATTCTGATTAAGCCTCTGGGGACTCATAGTCCAAACATGAAGGACAAATGGATTTTAAATTAGTTCTTAGGATCCAAAAACTCTGGCTGCAAGTACAAAGAGGTTAATGGTCTTGCAGGCAGTTTTACTCACATCTTAGTTTTACAGCTTTGAATCCTTATATGAGCCTATGTGAGCTTCTCCTTGGCCCGGGATGTTAGAGAACTAAACCCAGGAATAATAGAATTAGTGTCAGGAGAGACAAGTAACCTTCAGAAAGACTGCAAGGCTGTTTTGACTTCTCTTAAACCAGTGCAAGCCTGCTATGGGAGGTGGGGTGGAGAGACGTGTGAAAGCCCCTATCTCAAGTCTGTGACAGCACCTGGGAATAGCAAACAGAACTGTCAGGGTGGGCATCAAACCACCTTCCTTTCTATTCTGATATACCAGCCAGGGGGCATGGCCCTGTTGCCTTTTTTTTTTTTTTTTTTTTTTTTTTTGTCAGGAGAGACAAGTAACCTTCAGAAAGACTGCAAGGCTGTTTTGACTTCTCTTAAACCAGTGCAAGCCTGCTATGGGAGGTGGGGTGGAGAGACGTGTGAAAGCCCCTATCTCAAGTCTGTGACAGCACCTGGGAATAGCAAACAGAACTGTCAGGGTGGGCATCAAACCACCTTCCTTTCTATTCTGATATACCAGCCAGGGGGCATGGCCCTGTTGCCTTTTTTTTTTTTTTTTTTTTAACTTTCTGAACAGAGAATATTTATTAAATGAAGAAAAAGTCCTTTTGCAGATCTTTGTGTGGCATGCAATTATTCATTCAATATCCAAAACAGTCAGACATAAACCAGCACATACTAAGAGCTAAGCATAAGTCATGGATAATTTCCTCAACTAGTAGCAAAGAAAGTGATAAAATACCAGATATTTGATTAAGAGAAATTCAGATGAAGAAGATAAACAAGCCAGCAGGAGTTATGATGGTCTTCGCCTCTGTACATCATCAGCGGTCTTTCAGCACAAATGAAGGTTTGAAGATACTGCTACCAGAAGTATATTCTGATTCAAAAATTGAAAGCAAACTTTCAAGTGCCAGGATGAAATCTACTGCAATAATATAAAATGTAATCACTCCATTTACTTTTACAGAGGTTATCAAAGACCCGTTGCTGTTTTTAATGGCAGTATGTTTTAATGGCAGTGTGTTTTATTTCTCAGGTGGAAAAAACTCTGTACACTGGTGACCTAAAATAGCCCCACGGAGCACATTTCATACCTCTGCACAAAGCCCTGGGGATTTGTATGGGCAGAGTCTGTTTGTTAGGTTGAAGGAGACTTGATTTGGAAAGGGAGGAGGAGGCTGCTGAAGGCAGGACGTACTTCATTCAACCAAGGCCACAGGTAGATGTCCCTCTGCCACCTTCCTCTGGGCTATGGGGCAGCAGTGGGCGAGAGGGTGGTGTTGAGTTGGTGGAAGGAAAGGAAAAATAAAGTCAATAATGCCAAAAATTGAGCACTAAGTGGAAAAGTTTTGCCACCAAGCAGGGAACCTGTGTTGGGGGATAAGGCCTAGACATGGGAAGCGGGGGAGTAGACAGAAATGGGGTAGGTCTTTCAAAGCCAAAACACCACAAACTTTTTGTGTGCTATATTAGGAAAGCAAAGTCTCTGAGTGTCGCTGATGGGCTAGGGTGTGTGGGCTGGTCACTGGATGGGGCCCCTCTTGGGATATGGTGATGTGGGATTATGATGTCCAGCTGCCCATGCTATGCACTTGGCACCTGGTCAGGATCGTGTGGCCCAATTTGTTCTGCACCAATATCTGCAGGTGTGTGGCCAAGTCAGGGTTTATCAGCGGCCAAAGTGGGGGAAGATGAAGGGAGGGTTTTGGATCTCATATATCCCTTGTGTTTATGATCCTCCCCTGGCCACTTCTACCTTTAGTTACATGGGTATCAGGGTCATGCTGTTTGATCCTGAGCCATTTACTCTGCTTCTCTGAGCTTTAGCTACTCACCTCCAAGGAAGGGTGCTAAATGCCTGGCACAGAATGAATTTAACCTCAGGGGGCCTGACTACTGGTTGAGGACCACCCTGTCCCTGCAACCACCCAATGTGATTTCTTATTCTTGCATATCTTCCCAAATACTCATGTTTTAGACTCATATGTCTGGTTTAATAAGTAATTCAGTGTCCACAGATGTTAGGTACTTCCAGTCAACCAAGAACACAGGTAGAGTTGTCCCTCTGCCACCTTCTTGGTTGACTGGGAAGTACTAACTTCTGCAAACACTGAATTCCTTATTAAACTGGACATATGAGTCTAAAAGGTGATCAGTCAAAAAGTAAAGGTGTGGCTTAGGGAGCCAGACCCACTTAGCAAGCCCCCAAAGTTGCTGGTGTCTTCACATTGAAAAACAAGCCACTTGATTCTGTAAGGTAGAAAAATAGAAAGGAGATGGCAAAAGAATCGACCTCTACAGCAAGAGCAGGCTTTATTAAGGGATAAAACCTGAGAAGGGCTCCTCTCACCACCAGTAGAGTCCGGCAGGCAAAAGGGCATCTTGTATAGGCTGGGGGTTTCTTTTATGGGCAAAGGGCAGGAAGGGGCAGAAACAATAGAAGAAAGGCAGGCAAAAAGGGGCGGAGGCTGGTGTCTTCAGAACAGGGAAATGAAACACAATCATTCATCTCGTTCTAGTCGAGTGGCCTCATTAAGATGGTGGTCCTCCTTAAGAGGATGGCATTGGCCTCCTGCATCCATCAGGTTCCTTTCAACAGAAGAAAAAAATGTATTAAACTTTGCAACCAAGAACATTTATGATCCATCTAACCCCAAATCTCAAAACCTATTGAAAATGACATTTAAATCTCTCAGCACCCCAAGATTCTGCCAATACCAGTGGAGAATATAGCTAAGAGACTGGGTTATGTCTTTGACCTGAGCTTTTTTTTGTCTTTAAATATGGTCTTGATAAATGATTTCCCATTTACCTTTTTCCTTTCTCTATTGCCTGTAACCTTGAAACTTGATTTGCTATCCACCAAGCAGCACTGATTTGCAACTTGACTAGATGGGATGGGGGAGGGGGATTTTCAGCCTCAAAACAACCCTTTTTCCCCATCACGGGACAGAGAGAGTGGAGCTATCTGTGGGGCCTTGATGGGTGCTACTCAAGGTGAGGGTGCTGGGGCTGGTGTCCCCATCCCCTAATTGGGTGAATTAGCTCAATGTATTTTGTTGGGCAGCAAATTTCTGACGCCAAAAAAAAAAAAAAAAAAAAAAAATGTCTGAGCTGCGGAGCTATGGTGCTGATACTTGCAGGGCTCTGCAGTACTGAGTCACTTGGGTGGAAAGGCTGAATGGAGGGGCATTCAGGCTGCCAGGAAGAACACAGGCCAGTTCCCTCTGCACCCTTCAATGGCAAATGAATAGAAATGCCTTTCAACAGGCAAGTAAGGAGCTTATTAACTTTTCAGAGAGGATGGATTTTTGCCCTAGTGCTAAAAAAAAAAATGCATTTTTTAAATTGTCATCTCTATTTTTCTATAACAATGATCATCTCCCTCTCCCATCATTTCTCCTTTCTTGTATTCCTATCTCCAGTCCTCCCATCTGGAAATCCTTAGACAAATTGTGGTGGAGGCGAAACTCACCCAGGAAGCCCCCTCAGCGACTTGCTCCCCAGTGGGGGAGCACAGGCCCAGAGTGAGCACCATGAGCTTGCACTCCAACTTCTGTCATTTACTACAAAGTCATTGTGCCACTCTATGCCTCAGTTTCTCCATATATGTAAAGGGATAGTAATCCTCCCTTTATTGGTAGAGTGTTTCAGCAGCAAATAATAGAAAATTCAAGTCAAATTGGCCTCAACAATAAGAATATTTACTGATTGCCAGAACAGGAAGGCCAGAGGTAGAGGGGAGTTAGGCGGGTAGCTCTGGCTTCCTCTCCCAGCATCTCCTGACCTCCTTCCCGAGTCAACCATGTCCTTGGGCTGAGAGGGAAGGGGAGGCAGCAATTTGTAAATTACATCAGGCCAGACTTTCAATTATTTTGTTAAAGGTAGTCCTCATCCTAACAGGAGATTTTTGACCCACAAAGGCTCCAGTCGTTAATGGTGAGATTTAGTGTGCTACAGTCACTGGCATATATTTGGGAATGCTAGGCATACTTCCAATCTCTGGTTATCATGACTTGCATTAGAACATAGGGCCAACCTGGATTCTCTTGACATTCTGGAATGTGTCCACACCAGATGCAGGAGCTGAATGGCTGTGCCTTCTGGGAGCTAACCATCACCCCCAGATGATGCTCCTCTTAGGGGAGGCAGGTACTCAATTAACAAGCCAGAGCTGGGAGGAACCTTGAGGCTCAAATTTGAAACCTTATCTGGAGACATCCAGTCATGTCACCTTAGGTTCCCTCAGAGTTAACGATGCAGAAACCAGCCAGTGTTCACTCCTCTCCATGGTCTTTATCCAGAAGCCTAAAGCAGTGGTTCTCAAACTTGAGCACATCCCTTCAAAAGCTTGTTAAAGCAGATTGCTGGGCTACCCCCCAGGAATTTCCGATCCAGCAATTCTGGGGTGGGGCCCAATCCTTTGCATTGCTAACAAGTTTCCAGGTGATGCTGATGCTCCTGATCCAAGGACCACACTTTGAGAACCACTGACCTAGGGATTGAATGATGGAGTGTGCTTTGTAGCAGAGAGAAAACAGCAGCAACCCAGACTCAGTTGGCTTCCTCCCCACTCTGGTTCAGGTCATTTATTTTTAATATGCTCTCCCTAATCATTGAATTATTCTGGGTCATTCACTTATAGAAAGAACCCCATTTTTACCTTGTAAGCTGGAGCTCCCTGTGGGAAAGTGGTGAGGTTTGTAGTTTATCAACTATGAGGAGCTGAAGATTTTGCCCTGATGGCTGTATATAATGTACAGGAGAAGACCCAGGTTCCCAGAGGAGCCTCCTTCTTTGCACTGGATATTCAACACTGGAGCACAAGGAAGTCCCAGACAGAAACCCTACACAGTGCTGAGTCTACAGTGGCTCTGGAGAACTTTTAACTAATGGGCACTTGTAAATCTAACAAGATCTCCTACTGGTGTGAATGCCTTGGGTAAAATGCTCATTAAACTGTCAGCCAACAAAGAGGTGTCGCTATTGGGAAGAAGGTCACAGCATCCTGGGGCAGAAAGGCCTCCCCAGGCCTCCAGGTTCCTCCATTTCTCCAATCACCCACCACACACTCCAGACTCAAACCCTCTTTCCAAAGCCCTTCAGAGGATTTTACAACTCTCCTCCAACTCCTTCAGGAAATTATTCCTTTTCTCCAATCCAAAATATATATTCATTTAAGACCTACTATTTCCTCTTGCTGATCTCTTCTGTGGAAATTGAGAATGGCTAGCCACTGTCCATAGTAGAACAGTTCACGCAGTAAAAAAATAAATTCTGTAGCACAAAATGGTACGCAATGAAAAATGAGTCTCCTTCCCTTCCCAGGCCCCTGGGATGCTTTCCTAGAATTAACCTCCAATGATACATAGTTTTATGTGCCTTTCAGAAATTTTCCAAACATTTATTGGTACACACACAAACACACACACACTTTTTTGTTTTAACTTAATGACACATCTTGAGGTCTTCATATCGTCACATACACTTCTTTATAAGGATATACTTAAATTATGTATTCAGTTCTCTATTTATGGTCTTTTGACTGTTTCCAGTTTTGTACTTCTGAACAGTGTTGTAGATACATCTTTGTTTATATTGGCAAATATGAGATTTCCTAAAAGTGCGGTTGCTGGGCCAAAGGTTTGCATATTTTCAGCTTTGGCAGATTACATTCTACAGGTAGTGCCAACTTTCATCCCCTTCCACAGTGTCCAAGAGTGCCAGCTATTCCCTGTATGCTCACCTATGCACTGTGTTGAAAAGCTTTTTAATTTTTGTCTCACAGGCAAAAATGATGCTATTTCAGTCCTATAATTCATGTGTCTCTTTTTAGAGTGTCACTGAGTGCCTTTTCGTATGCGTAAGTACCATTTGTGTTTCTTTTCTTTGATGTTTGTTTATATCTTTTATCCATTTTTGTATTGGTTATTGAACTTTTTCTATAGTTTTGTAGGCTATTTTCATATATCAGGAATTAACCTTTGTCTATCATACATGTTGTAAGTTCTGTTGTACAATTTTAATTATTTTCCTCAGTCTGTCATTTCTTTTTTGATTTGGTTTAAAGTACTTTATGCCATGGAACAGTTTTAAAATTTTTATGTAGTTAAATATAATCATGCTTTTTCTTAGTGACTTCTTGGTTGTAATGTCAAAGTGCTTCCCCAATCCAAGATTTTTTATTTTTTAATTATTTCTTGTTTCCTTTCAGTACTTTTGTGGTTTATGGTTTTGTAGTCTCTTTTTAATATCTGGTTTGGTGTCAGGACAGAGGTACTGATACAACTTTATTTTGCTTCCCCCTGTATCCCCACTTGTCCCCAACACTGCTTACAGAATAACTTTTATTTTTTTTACTGATACGCAATGTCTCTGTTATAATAAACTATTTTCATTTGAACTTGAGTTTATTATTTGTGGAATCTGTATTCATTCTATTGATCAGTCTATTCATTTGCCAGAATCTCACTATAAGATATCTCATTAAAAGAACTTCATAGTGGATTTTAATATCTGGTAGGATTAGTATCTTCCATTATTTGTCTTTTGCAGAATTATCTTGATATATTTGCATGTTTACTTTTCTTTAGAAACTTGAAGGTCAGTCTCTTTGGAATTTTAAATTACCATGTTGGTATTTTATTGAGACTGCAATAAATTTATAGATTAATTTAGGAAGAATTGACTTTTTTATGACTAAGTCTTTCTATCCAATTATAGGGCTAGCATTTCCATTTATTTAGGTTTTCTTTTGTGTCCCTTAGTAGCATGTTAAAGTTTTCTTCATATATAACTTGAATATTTCCTGGTAAGTTCATTCCTAGGTATTTTTTGGTCCTATATTATAAATGGATATTTTTTTCCATTTTGTTTTCTACCTTGGGTATATTTTTGTATCTTATTATTGTACCCATCACTTTTCTGAATTCTTTCATCATTTATAATAATTTTTCAATTGATTATCTTTTTGTACAATCTGTAAATAATAATTTTACCCACTCTCTTCCCACACTTTTCACTTTTTTCTTTCTCCTGTTCTAATATAACTGTTAGTATGTTTAGAATATTGTCAAATAATAGTAGGGATAGTGAACAGCTGGGCTTGCTCCTGATCTGAATAGGAAGTCTTCTAAGGTTTACTCATTCGGTATGATTCGGTTTGGGTTAAGAATCATATTATATTATTGAGTTAATACATTATGGAAGCATCCATCAATAATATCTTGTTACCAAGACTGAACCAAGAAGAAATAAAAAAGAAAACCTGAATCAGATCAATAACAAGCAATGAGATTATAGCAGTAATCATCTGTCTCCCAACAAAGAAAAGCCCAGGACCAGATGGCTTTACTGCTTGCTGCATTCTACCAAACCTCTAAAGAGGAATTAATACCAATTCTCTTCAGACTATTCCAAAAAGTTGAAACAAAGGCCATTCTCCCAAACTCATTCCATGAGGCCAGCATCACCCTGATACCAAAACCAGACAAAGATACAACAACAAAAAAGAAAACTGTAGGCAAATATCTTTCATGAACATGATGCAAAAATCTTCAATGAAATATTAGCAAATAGAATACAACAATACATCAAAAAAATTATACACCACGATCAAGTGGGTTTCATCCCAGGGATGCAAGGATGGTTCAACATATGCAAGTGAGTAAATGTGTATGCCACATCAACAAAATCAAGAACAAAAAACCATATGATTATCTCAATAGATGCAGAAAGAGCATCTGACAAAATTTAATATCCCTTCATGATAAAGACTCTCAGCAAATTAGGTATAGAAGGAAAGCATCTCAACACAATAAAGCCATATATAACAAACCCACTGCCAATATCATCCTGAATGGGAAGAAGACAAGGATGCCACTCTCACCACTCCTATTTAACATAGTATTGGAAATACTCCAGAGCAATCAAGCAAGGGACAGAAATAAAGGGCATCCAGATTGGGAGTTGATAAATTATTTTGGTAAAGTTGCAGGATACAAAATCAACATGTAAAAATCAATAGTGTTTTTATACTCCAATGAAGAAGTAGCAGAAAATGAAATCAAGAAAGCTAGTCCATTTACAATAGTCTCTAAAAACAAGCAAACAGACAAAAACAAACAAACGAACTCTAGGAATTAGTTTAACCAAGGAGTTGAAAGACCTCTACAACAAGAACTACAAATCACTGTTGAAAGAAATTAAAGAGGAAACAAAAAGATGGAAAGACATTCCATGCTCTTGGATTGGAAGAATTAACACCATGAAAATGTCCATACTGCCCAAAGCTATCTACAGATTCAATGCAGTCCCCATGAAGATACCAAGGATATTCTTCACAAAAATAAGAAAAGCAATGTTAACAGTCCTATAGAACAACAAAGGGCCCTGAGTAGCTAAAGCAATCCTGACCAAAAAAGATAAAGCTGGAGACATAACACTATCTGACTTTGAATTATACTATAAAGCTATAGTAATCAAAACAGTACGGTACTGGCATAAAAACAGACACTTGAACAAATGGAATAGAATAGAGAACTCAGAAATCAACTCACAAACTTATAACCAACTGACCTTCAACAAAGGCACCAAGAACATATACTGGAGAAAAGACTGCCTCTATAATAAATGGTGCTGGAAAAACTGGACATCCATATGCAGAAGAATATGTCCTTACCTCTCACCATATACCAAAATCAACTCAAAATTGATTAAAGATTTAATATAAGAGCTGAAACTAAAAAACCCCTAAAAGAAAACCTAGGCGAAACATGACAGGAAGTAAAAATGGGCAAAGACTTTATGAATATGACCCCAAAAGAAAAGACAATAAAAGGAAAAATAAGCAAATGGGATTATATCAAATTAAAAAGCTTCTACATAGCAAAAGAAACAATTAACAGAGCAAAAAGACAGCCAAGAGGTTGGGAGAAAATATTTGCAAACTATGCATCTGACAAAGGATTAATATCCATAATATACAAGGAACTGAAACAACTTAACAGTAAAACAATAAGTAATCCAATTTAAAAATGGGCAAAGGAGGGGCTTCCAGTCAAGATGGCAGAATAGACAGTCACCAGTGTCACTCTGTCCCACAAATCAACCAATTTACAACTATTAAAAAGCAGCAACAACCAAGCTGGGGTTGCTAGAGCTCAAGGGAAGAGGAGGAGAGACCTACAGAGTACACGAAGGCAGGAGAAGCCACAAGGAGAGAAAGAAAGAACTGCTCTGACCATTTTGAGCCCTAGCCGCTTCAAGGCTGGAGCTGGTGAACACACAGAACAAGAGCTGGCAAAGGCACAGCTGTGCCCTTCCTATGAAGTTGTTTGGAGGTGGCAGGGGGGAAGAGGGCCTTGGTGGCCCCTGGGCCAGCAAGACTACTGATATGTTTCCCGTGGACCAACATAGCAGTGAAGAGACACAACAACTGAAAAAAAAGGAGCCACTCAGAGGCTGATGAGTCATCACAAGGGACTGGCACATGGCCTGCACTGTGGGAAGTGTTTGGAGTGTGGGTGGTGGGGGAGATGGGCCCACTGGGAGAACACTGGGGACATAGCATGGACAGCTGATCTGTCTCCAGTCAGCCCAGGACCACTCAGTGGAAACTGGACAGGAATATAGAACTGCAGGGGTGCAGTTTGCTGAAAAGACTGAGGTCCAGACCAGAGTTTCCACACAACCCAGGTGTATCGGATCTCACAAGACCCAAGACCTGGAAGTACCTACAAAGTCAACCATTAAAACCTGAGCTGCACAAAAAGCCTTCCCCAGGGGATCAGCAGCAAAGCAGCAATTTAGCTCAACTACAGGGCTCAAGTGCTGGTCCCCACAGGAAGTTCCTCCATTTTAGAAGTAAGGAAAGGACAACAAATTAGTTCCAGTGCAGAGTTTATGTACAATAATCCAACACAGAATGGAAAAAAACCCCAAAATACCCACAGACCAGAGAAAAGTTTGATATTAACTAGTAAATGTCTCACTTCACCAAAAAACACCTATAAAACCTAGCCTCAGCCATGCCCCCCGACACCCACAACCAGTCCAGTGACGACCACTGAGCTGCCACAGGAAGAGCCCCAGGCCCCTGAACTGGGATGGTGGGGGGCCGAGGGCCTTGGCCACCTCTCCCTGACACCCATAACCAACCTAGTGACAACTAAGCCACTACAGGAAACACCCTGGGTTCCCAAGCTGGGGCAGTAGGGGGCCGAGGGCTTCAGCCACACTTCCCTGACATCTGCATTCAGCCCAGCAATGACCAAGCCACCATTGGAAGCTCGGTAGTCTCCCCCCCAGGAATGAGGGGGGTGCAACAGGCCTCAACCCCACCCCCTCTTCCTCTCTCACACCCTATTTCCTTCCCTTTCTCCTCTCCCACTCCCACTGCTCTGCAACAACATCTTAGAATGTAAAAACAGATGGAGCTGGGGACCGACCCCTCTTCCTGCAACCAGCCAAGAAGCATACCAAAAACACCACTTCCATGTAACCACAGCCACTTCAATAGCCACAGTTGCCACAAAAGTGGCTAGATGCTACAACCACCGTGCAGATGTCCCGCCAGCCACTTGAGTGCATTGACACAATCAGAGTCACCAGCAGAGACCAAAGAAAAGAAGAGGATGCCTCTCTCCACAAAGACCATTCCAGAGTGACAGAAGAAGCATCTACTCTATGATAATAGTGGGGGACCTGAACACACCTCTCACAGCACTGGACAGATCATCTAGGCAACAAATCAACAGAGAAACCATTACTGTTTCAGAAGGAGAGAAGAAATCAATGGTTATCAGAAGTGGGAGGGGGGAGGGGGAAGGGGATGGAGAGAGATTGGACAAGGGGTATAAAGAATAAGTATGGTTTGTAATAATATATGTGCTAATAATATTGATTTGATCAAAATACATAAATGTTGAACCCCCAAAATATGTATAATCAATTATGATTCAATAAAAAAATAAAAAATAAATAAAAATAAACAGCCTTTGTGGGAAAAAAAAGACAGAGAATAACAAATGCTGGTGAGGATGCAGAGAAAGGGGAACCCTCCTACACTGTTGGTGGGACTGCAAATTTGTGCATCCATTATGGAAACGGTATGGAATTTCCTCAAACAACTACAGAGAGAACTTCCATATGATCCAGCAATTCCACTGCTGGGTGTATACCCAAAGGAATGGAAATCATCATGTTGAAGGGATATCTGCACTCCCATGTTTATCACAGCTCTATTTACAATAGCCAAGAGTTGGAACCAAACTAAATGTCCACTGGATGACTGGATAAAGAAAATGTGGTATTTATACACAATGGAATACTACTTGCCATAAAAAGAATGAAATACTGCTATTTGCCATAACATCAATGAACTTAGAGAAAATTATGTTAAGTGGAATAAGCCATACACAGAAAGAGAAATATTGCATGTCCCCAGTCATAACTGGGAGCTAAAATATAAACAAATAATACAAAAAAAGAAAGAAAGATACAAGAATCACAATAATACATTGAACTTTCAAAAGGAGAGAATAGAACTGAGGTTACCCAAGGTGAGACAGTGGGGATGGGTGAGTGAAGACTTGGTAAAGGGACATGAAAAAGGATTACATTGTATAAAGTTGAATATACTAATTATCCTGATTTGAGCATCACGTATTGCACACAGGTATTGAGATTCAACTCTGTACCCCACAGGTATGTACAACCAATTATATTATAATAAAAAATTTAAATTTTTAATGTTGTATAAAAATACAAAAATGAATGTCAGATAACTAAATGACTTTTCAGCATGTATGGAATTATGGTTTTTATCTTTTAATTTATTAATATGGGGAACAGTAGTAATAGCTTTTTCTGATATTGGATAATAAATAGCTAATATTTATTCTGTGTTTACTATGTGCCAGACACTCTCTAAGCACTTTACATGTATTAATTCATTGAATCCTCTTAATACATTATAACTAACCTCACTTTACAAATGAGAAAATCAAGAAATTAAATAATTATGTGTCCAAGGTTCTATACCTGGTGACTAACTGAGCCAGGATCTGAACTCAGGCAGTTTGCTTGCCAAGTCTATGCTCTCAGACCAGCTACGCACATTGGCCATCTTTGAGTTCTGATCAGGAGGTAACAGTCTCTTCATGTGCTGCTGGATTCCGTCTGCTAATATTTTATTCAAATATTTTTTGCCTGATGTTAATAGATACGTTTGGATTATTTTTCTCTTTTTGTGTACATTATCCTTATCAGGTGTTGGAAATGATGTCTCACTAGTTTGAAAAACTAATTTGGAAATTTTTCTTCTTTTACTAGGGCCTGGAACAGTTCACGTAGTCCTGGAATTATCTTTTCTGTAAAAATTTTGTAAAAGACATTCTTTGTACTTACAGAAGTGTCTGATTCTAGGCCTTTTTGAGGGGAGTGGGTTTTTTTTTTCCTTTTTGTCTTTTTCCGTGTCCGGCATCGGATCGCAACCCTCAGTGTCGCGCCTGCACCGGACCGGGACCGGCAACGGGACCGCAACCCTCGGTGTTGTGCCCACACCTCGCCCAGCCAGTGAGCGGGAACCGGTCTGTATGTGGGATTCGAACCCTCGGCGGGAGCGTCGCTGCGCTCCCAAGCGGCGCACTGTAGCAGTGCGCCACCAGGCCGGCCCGGGAGTGGGTTTTTTATAATGTACTTCATTCTTCTGTGATAATTGGACATTTAGATTTTCTACAACTTCTATCATTGGTTTTAGTAATTTATGTTTCTAGAAAACCATTCATTTAATCCAGGTTTTCAGCTTTATTTCAAGAGAGCTGAGTAAAAAGTATCTCAGAATTCTTTTAATTTTGTCTATATTAATTAGATTCCTATGCCCTGTTTTCATTTTGTGTTAATGTTTGTTCTTAATTTTTTCTGTTATTTTAGCCAGCAGTTTTGTTTTGTTTTGTTTTGTTTTTAGAGAGCTAGCTCTTGTATTTATTTGTTGGTTCTCCATTTTATTATAACTTTTCCCTCCTTATCTGTGGCTACTTTCCTTACCCATTTCTAATCTCATATATTTTTGTTCCACCTTCTTACTTGACTGTGTTGGTTAATGGTTTATCTATTTTGTTGTTTTCTTTGCTTTATTTTTATTTCTCCCAAGAACCATCTCTTAGATCTATTTATTAGTTCTGCTTTTCTAGAAAGTTAATTCCTTCTGCCTTATTTAGGTATATTTTATTATTATTTTTATAATTTGCCAGATTGACTACTCAGATTAATTATTTTCATTCTTTCCTACTTAGTAATACTTATGTTATGAGAGGCAGCATCCCAAAGGTTCTGATACATAGTTCTTGCATTATCAATATTTTCTAGAGACTGTATTTTTCATTTTGTTTTGAGTTCTTCTTCAGAACAAAAGTTAAGACTTGAGCTTCTCAATTTCCAAATGATTAAAATTTTTTATCTTTGATTAAAAAATTAATTTCCAGTTTAATTGTGTTGAGATCAGAGATTGTCATAGGTAATATTTCTATTTTTTTGAATATATTGAAATTTTCCTTTATGGCCCAACTTTTACAAATGATTATTTTTACTGATATTTCAAGGACAATTGAACAATGGCATATTCTCTGAATTCAGGGTTTAGAGGTATAGATATATTCAGATATAGATATACACACATGTACATGAGTACAGACACAGACTCTCTCACACACTCTACCATATTAAATATGGGATTTAGATATTCAGTAGCCTTACTTATTTTTGGTCTACTTGATCTGTCATGGGCTGAAAAAAAACGATTTAAATTTACCTACTATAATTGGCTTTTTGTCTATCTCTATTTGTATTTACTGAAGTTTTTCTTTTATGCATTTTGAAATAATGGTATTTTTTTGCTTGCACCTAATTTCCATGTCCTTGTTTATCCTTTTACTTGAAACCTTTCCAAGTAATTTTATTACAGATGTATTTCTTGAATGTGTTATGTGTTAGCCAATTGGACAGTCTTATTATTTTAAATAGGAGAGTTGTCTCATTTACATTTACTGATAAACTATTTTTGATCTTAGTTTTATCATCTCATTTTATGATTTATTATTTCACTCTTCCTTTTTCTTTCTTTTGCTGTATGGCTTAGGTTTTCCTGCTTTTTGCTCTGTGCTGAGTGAATGTACTTGCCTTCTACTAATTTTTAAGACTGGCATTATGGTTTTTGTTATTCTAATGATCCTCCAGTAACTTTTAAAAATATAATGATAAATCTTCTTGATTTGCCAAGTTCAAACTATATATTTTGACACCCTGCCATGAAAAATGAGGCAAATTGGCAAGACTTCTTGTTGCTTTGCACACCTTCCTGCCCTTGAGTATTATCCCTCCCACTCCCTGATACCCCATCTCTACCATTAGTTCAGTTCTCCATGGCACTTATCACAATGTGTAATTATGCTATTTATTAGGGTTTTTACTTGTTTATTCTTCAATTTCCCCACTGTACAATAAAATACTTGAGGCCAAGGGTTTTGTATGCTTTTGTGGGATCAGGAAGAGGTAACACAATAATAGAATAAGACCAAAAGTTACAAGGGGCCTTTAAGATCATCTCACCCAATGCTTTCTCTTTACGTGTGGAGAAACTGGCTTGCAGGGGTGGAGACACTCCCCACATCACAGAACTAGTGAGTGATGGAAGCTGGGCAAGAACTTAAATCAATTCACCCTAGTGTGTTCCAAAACTCCCGGCTCCCTCCAGACACTCTTACATCTATCACCAAGGGGGGGTTTACACTTACACAGAAACGATGTGGACAATATCTTTTAGTAATTTTGATTTTTACCACTTAGTACCTTTTAAATAACATATTTGAAAATAGTTCCATTATAATGCAAAATTTTAAAGGATCATTGTTTCATATGCCCACATTAACCTCATAACTCTTTACAGATATGTTCTGAATCTCTTGACATTACTTGATTGAGGAAGCCCAAAAGGGATAATACCCCCATCGTAAGTTGGGAACCAATATTCTAAGAATTGACACATGCAAAGTCACTTAGAATGGCAAGAATTGATTCCAGAGAAGAATCTCTGTTTCCTGGCAACCAGCTCAGTACTCCCTGAAGGGCACTTTGAAGGAAAGTTCAATCAATGGAAGGGTCAAATGTTTTCTTTTTGAAACGTCCATTTTGCATGTAATCGTTGCTCTGTGCGAACATTGCTGGGTGTTCTCTTGTTCATAAGATGTGGGGTCCTTCTGTGCAAATGCATGCTCTGTGGGTAAGAAATTACTTTGACTGAGTTTATTGGCATTTCTTAGAGCATATGAGTTCAAAGAAAATTATTACAGGTAAGAGCTCTTTCTGTTAAAACACTGCTGTATAGATTACATAATGATATATATAGTCAGAGAGACATCCGAAGGAAGCTAAGGACAGATCTTGCTAATTCCAAAGACCAGACTTTACAGTGGGTCAGTAAATCTTTCTCCTCACCCCAAAGCCACATGCTTGGCCCTGATTATTTTTTCAATCTGACTGGATTCTCACTAGTGGAAATGTGTGGAGTATCGAAGAAGTGCTGAAGTCAGGCAGAACCTTGGTTTGAACCTGGGCTTCTGCGTGGCCTTGAGAAAGGTTCTAACATGGCCAAGCCTTGATTCCTTTAGATATAGACAGAGTGTAATAATGTTATTTTAGAACGTTGATGTGATACTCCAGTAGGATTGTATGCTGGTATCTGCTGCTTGGTATGCATTTAAGTCATTGCCTTAGCACATTACTAGTTGTCAAAGATTGGCATGGAGGTCTGGACCTAATTGAAAAGAGAGTTCTAACAATGCTATATCATCATTTGTGCTCAATTAGAAACTCAGGTCACTTTCTCTGTCAGCTCTCAAAACTCTGTATTAAGCATATACGATAACTCCATAGTGTTTAAAAACATGCATTTCCAGTTAACAGAAGAAAAGGTGGGGGTGATCAAGAAGTAAGGTAATAAATGTCAAGCTACATGAGTCATTGTCAGCTCTATGGATGAGCAGCTCTCATAAGGGGCACTGTGTGGTACCCTGGGCGCCACGTGCATGTGCTGGGGGAGGAGGGGTACCATTGCTCCTCAGAGCCTTGGTGCTCTGGAGGGCTCTCTGTTGCTGACTGGTATGGTATGAGACATTGACTTAAATTCCCAATTGTCACACTGCAGACATTCATTTCCCTATTCTTGACCATCATTACTTTGTGTGCTAAAATAATGAGTTAGAGGGAATAGGGCAGTCTTTTGTAAGAAACAGTGAGCTGCTATTTCTCCCCCCCTCACTCAACAAATATGTTATTGAGCACTTACAGAGTGCTGGAGTATGTGAGTGAATCAGACCCAACCTGTCTAGTGGGGGAGCTGCAAGTAACTAGAAAAGACTATGTGATGTTAATCTTGGCCAAGTCAACCTGATCCTCGGTTTCTTAATGTGTATAAAAAGGAGGACTGGGTCAGGTGATTCCCAAAGATCCATATTTATTTGAAAGTGGAACCTGAATTATTGAAAAAATGATTAAAGGACAGAGGGATATAACAACAAAAAAATTTTTTAATGATGTTATAACATCTTAATTTCCTCTCTAAAAAGATTTAGATTAAACTGATAATGATGGCTTCGTCCGAGAAGCCAATTTAGCTCAGCATTTAGGGTCAGTGTGGAGGAGTCCCAGGGTCCTTACCCACCTGTTCCTTCCTTTTCTCCCCCTTTTCTCCTCTGGCCCACTGCTGCTCAAAGTTGTCCATGCAGATTTCTTTCCTTTCCTTCTCTTGCTGCCTGCTGCTTCCTGCATTTTGTTTACTGCCTGCCTTAATTCACTCTTATTTGATCCTTAGCATCATCTGTCAAATTCTCACGTGTCCATCAGCACATCATGGTTTTAGCAGCGGGCACAGCAGCTTCAATCAGTCTGTGGCCACAGTTCCTAGAACCGCGGCTGCTGTTTCTTCCCCCTTCCTCATCTGGCTCTAGCCATAAATGGGTGATATTAGCACTTAGAGATCTTCCCCATCCACTCCTCATTGCCTCTCCAAATCTCAGCTTTCAAAACTGAACAAAGTGATAATGTATTAGACACTGTTGTGCGAAGAAAATTGGGATTTTGCTTATTAAAGAAATGAGGTTTCAAATCATAATGAATTGGAATTTTTCTTTTGAAAACTCATTATATTCAATTAAGTCTTATGTGAGCTAGGCTCACAGCCTATGGTTTATATTGCTATAATTAGCAAATAAAATGAAGGTTATAAAACACACTGAAAAGGGAAATGCAACTTGAGAATATGTTAGAAGTGCTCATTCTAAATATTTCAATGGTTTTTTCATTAGCCTCTCTGTAATTAAAAGCACAAGCTAAATGAAACTAAAGAATAGGATACAAGAAGGAAGATAGGGGGCTGGCCAGTTAGCTCAGTTAGTTAGAGCACAGTGTTGATAACACCAAAGTCAAGGGTTCTGAGCCCCTTACTGGCCAGCTGCAAAAAAAAAGGGTGGGGGAGAAAAAAAAAAAAGAAGGAAAATGCTTTAGAAAACCACCAAATTTAAAGTAACTATCAGGCATTCCCAGGCTTGCCCAAAGTCATCTGGGTTCATTTGTCCATTTATCCACTCAACAGCTGGGCATGGGAGGGAAACAAAAATAACGAAACAAAAACCAAAAAACAAGTAAACGAATGAACATAATAATTTCAAAATGTGTAAGTTCTATGAAAAACGGTGGCATGGGGGAGATGGTAGAGAATGGCTGGGAACTTTAGGGCACTGAGGAGGTGATATGGAAGAGGAAGTGTAATGAGGAGGAAGAGCTAATCACACAGATACCTGACCGCAGTGTTCTTAGGTAGAAATATTAATGCTCTTTAAAGGGAAAAAGAACTCTCAACCCAGAAGCATGTTTTCTGAGAGGAATATAAGAAGATGAGCGGAGAAATGACCAATCAGAAGACAGTTCCATAAACCAGGCTCTAGCTGAGGGAATATCAGTCCTCACAGCGATGGCATCTGAAGCCAGAGGTGACATGGGCCTCACCCCACTTAACCTCTCTGGTTTCCTCTCTTCCTCGCTTACTCTACTCAGCTGTGTTTACCTTCTTGCTCTTCCTTGAACATTCCAGGCATGCTCCCACCTCAGGGCCATCGTACATGCTGTTCCACTGTCTGGAATGCTCTTCCCCCAAAGCGTCCCATTTCTTGTTCTCTCACTTCCTTTGGGTTTTTGGTTAACCACCACCTTTTCACCGAGGCCTTCTCTGACCATTCTATTCAAGTGTGAACACCCTGCTCCTACTGTGGCTTTATTTTTTCCATAAAACTCACCATCACCTTACATGATACATATTTTAGTTATTATTTTGTTTATTGTCTACCCCTTCATCCTCTAGAATGTAATCTCCATGAGGATAGGGAATTCTGTCATTTTGTCTAGTGCTGTATCCCTAGGGAGTGGAATAATGCCTGGCTTATAGTAGATGCTCTCTATATATTTGTTGAGTAAATGAAAGAATAATGAATACTCATATTTGCAGGACTGAAAAGAAAATGATTATACTTCAGGCTAAACATGGTAAATGGAACATACATGTTTATCTCTGTACCCCCCCAGAAGCTCCTGTAAAAGAATATAAAAGGCATAAACTCGCAAGGACTAAGAGAACAAGAGAGGAGACAGCAGCAGATGAGAGATCACAACCAAATTTTAACTGCTGGTAGTTGTAACTATTTTGCCAGGCTGAGAAAAGCTGAGACATAGGCCTGCAAGGGAGAAGCTGATTGAAAAGAAGCTGTTTTGTGCCATGGATCCCTAGCAAGGCTCAAGCTTTGCAGACATCTTGTACTTTCTATGTACCTTTCTCAGGAAGTTACTAGAGGATGTACTCCACCAAAACGGGAGAAATCATGAAAGAAAAAGACCTAGGATTGAGGAAACAGAAATCCAGTACAGGAGAGAAGTAAAGGAAATTTCCAGGATGGGAGTGAAGGGAAGTCCCAGCCTGACAGGTGGTTAATGGGCCTGGAGAGTAACCAGCCCAGATGGGAGCAGGAGGACAAAAGACTCCAAGGCTGACATCTTAAAGAACTAGAAGAAGAAGAAGCAGCTGATAGACAACCTGGTGTATTTGAACATATGGAGAGTAGATTTTACAGTCTGCCAGAGGATTTAGTGTTCAATTATTTATACAAATGAGAAAAAAAAGCAATTATTATCTCCAGGGAAAATAAAAAGCTATCCAAAAAGGGAAATGGAATTATAGTCTACTACCATGGCTTAACTGTGAATAACATTTACTTACTCATCATAATACTGTAGTGGGAGGTTGACGGGGAGGGCAAGGGTTTGATGTGTGTAGGGAGGCAAAGGTATATGAAGAGAAAACCAATGTCTTCCATAGTTGAGAGTCAACAGGTATTATTTAAAACTGAGATATCAAAAAAATAGCAGTAGAAACATTTTATTTAGAACTATGGAGGTAAAAACAAAAAGAACTGGCTAAAAATGGAAAGTGGTGCCCTTTGGAAAGCAGGATCAAGGGTAGGGAAGGAAAGGGCAGCAACCGTAGTTTTTCATTATAAGCTCTGTACACCTTGACTTTCTAAACTATGTGCGCATGTCATATTTTGATATAAGTAAAAATAAAACTAACAAGAGGAATTTATGCTTTCATTATTAACCTCAAAGGGAGAATCTTGAAGTAAGATGTGTTCACCTTTTAATCCCCATATATAGAAGATATTTGATAAATGACAAATGAATGGATGCATAAATGAGAGCTGTTGTGAACTTATTTAGAGTTCAGAACATATCACTGGCAGCAGGTGGAATAAGTCCTGCATCAGAAAGCAATTTAAGGAAGCCCAAAAAAGATATGCAATTGTGTACTCCACTACAATGGAGCCCTGGGCTTTCTGCTTGGTTTAACCTATTACACAGTGTGTCAGGCCGGCAAAAATTGCTCATTTCCATAGAGCTGACTCTGCAGATTTAAAAAGTCCTGAATGGGAAATAAATATGCTGCTCTTAATAAATGTCTAGTTAAGGTATAGTTAATATAGTTAAATGTGAAAGTGTATAAATGATATATTTTAATAGCATTCAGAGCACATTTCAGGATTGAGATAAATGCAACTTTCGAAAAAATTCCAACATCCTCTAAACACATTGCCTTATCATAGTAAATGATAAATTACTAAAGAAAAATGTTATTCTGCAATGTTTTGAAGATTAAGTAGAGTAAGAGTGAAATTAACATTGTGTGTAAGTGAAGCTGTGACTATATCATGTCAGGGAGGTAATAAAATTGCAAAGGGGAGAGAATTAGAGTTTTATGCCACAGAAATGGAAGTAGTTTTCATTTTAATTGTTTTTCTTTAAATGGATTGTTTCTGTAATATACTATATTCTTTCCAGTTCACAGATGTTCAGGAGGGATAAAAGAGTTATAAAATATTCTAATGTGAGCCTTTAAAATAGCTTTTGTGGAACAGAAAAAGAATAGCCTAAAGAATTCAGAATTTTTAGAGTACAATAAAGCACTCATCTTGCAAATTTAGTGATTCACATTTCGTGATATGGAAAAACAAATGGCCTTTTAACATATATACCACTGCTGTCCTGTAAGTCAAATAAATCAGTTTCAGCTGTAATTTTCTTTCTTTTAAAGTCAGGTACCTCTGCGGTTCGCTTCCTTTCTTCCTTGCCCCATTCCTGCTGGCAGTTTTTTTTCATAGCACTAGAAAAGTCCACCTTCTCTCTATCGTCTACACATGGCTCTGGGCTTCATTTGAGCTAACCCAGATGGATGAATTTGTTGAGCCAATAATGTCAGAGGCACTCAGCTGTCCCTCTGCTACTACTTGAGCTCGTCCCCTCCCTGCACCCAGTGGCCCAATCCAAGGGCGACTCAGAAGCTCAGCCCACAACAGACCCGGGAGCGGTGTGGCCCTCATGAATTCTGGGCTTGGCATTTCTCCACCTCTTCTCCCATTCCTCATATTTTTCTTTAGGAAGCCATTATTTTTCCATGATTCTTTCTAAAGCTACTTGTGTCCTTTGTGCTTTGTACAAAGGCTCCCATTTATCCCCACAGCCCTGATCATCTGTTGTCATCATATGTCATTTTGTGCCTCCCTGGGCACAAGGTCGGGGCCTCATGTATACATCCTGAGAGCTGAGAAACAGGAACCACTGCCTTGTGTGTGTTAAAATTCTGTTGGATACTAGCATTGAGATGAACATGCTACTTTATGCACTTATTTAGCAACAACCATGTACTGAGTGCCTGCAGATGGCAGGCACTGTGCTAGATGTACGATGTTGAATAAGATAGACACAGGCTCTGCTCTTATGAAGCTTACAGTCTCATGCACAAAATATACATTGTATTAGTATATTTTGTGTTGCTATAACAGAAATACCTGAGACTGGGTAAATTATAGAGGTTTATTTGGCTTACAATTCTGGGATAGCTGCATCTGGCATGGGCCTCAAGCTGCTTCTACTCATGGCAGAAAATGGCAGGGAGCCACTGGGTACAAGTGGATCATGTGGCAAGAGGAAGCAAGAGAGAGAAGCAAGAGAGAGCAAGAGGAGGTGCCAGGGTCCTATAAACAACCAGCTCTCGTGGGAACCAATAGAGCGAGAACTCACTCATTACTCCCCCACCTGGGGAGAGCATTAATCCATCCATGAGGGATCTGCCTCCATTACTCAGTTTCCAACACTGCTACACCGGGGATCAAATTTCCACACAAGTTTTGGAGGGGACAACACACCCAAACTCCATTGTACATTAAATGAACCATTGAAATAAACTCATCTACGAATCCATTAATTTCAAGTCTTCTAAGTGCCAAGAGAAAGAAGTACAGGGTTGATACACGTGCATAGAACTGGAGTATGTGACCTAATTTAGTGGGTTAGGAAAAGTTTCTTTAAGGGAATGACATTTAAATAGAGAGGTGAAAAGTAAGTAAGAGTCAGCCAGGGGAAGAGTAGAACATTCTCTGCAGAAGGAGCCTCAGGGAGCCTTGGCAGACAGCCCTAAGCAAGGGAGGGAGCGGCGTGATGGAGAGACTGAGAGAGTCAGGGAGACCAAAGTATTGACACAAAGAGTGTTAAGAATGAGGCCGGTGCCAGCGGAAGGACGAAGACTACACAGAGGCTGGTGCGTGAAGGGCAGTGGGGCCTTAAAGGGGTGCATGATGGCATCAGATTTGCACTTTGACAAGACATGTTGTACAGGATGGATGAGGGGGACATAAGTGTGGATGGGGAAGATCTACTCCAATTCTCTCTGTATCTTAGCTAAACAGGTACTGCAAGATTCACTGGGCTTAGTGAATGGAGTACTGCCACACGTGGGGGTGCGCAGTCCGAGGGGGAGGAGTGGCACACATACCCCCCCCCTTGAGAAGCACAAGTGTGTCTTAATTAGAAGCCTCTTTAGATTTTTCTTTGCTCTCATTTCTCGATGTCTAATCAATGCTTGTATTAACCTTGCCTCTGCTTTCCTAAAGAAAAAGAGGTATCAGGTACCCTCTGGTACCTCTTGGGGGTGGAACAAAGAACATTAAAGCAGCAAAGACAAATGGGAGCTTAGCTTGTTCCGTGTGTGGTCATACTGTCATCCAGAAAATTAAGCTATCCTTGACATAGGGGAATATGTGTTATTCTGAATGGAAAATCCAGTCATTAACTACATTTTTAAAATTAACAACAAGAAAAGGGCCAATGATAGCATGAGACATTGAAAGAAAACACAAGTCCCAGAGTTTCCATTTCCCACACTGGAAAGTTGTATTTTCTTTGGTTTTGAAATTCCTTCAGTCAAGCCAGAAGGTTAGGGTGACCCTACTCTCCTGTCCTCCTCGCCACAACCCAGGAAAAACATTCCCTGTGGGAAGCAGTGCTAGTTGGTGATATTCTATTTTATATTAGCTATTTAGAGAAATAAGTTATTCTCTCGTCATTCCTTGTACAGTTTTCAGCCTGAGAGTATTTTCTAATTTTTTCCATGTAATTCAGCACTTGGATCCACTGGGCAAGAATGCTTTCTGAGTATCAGAGCTAATTCCTTCCTCCCTCCATTTCTTCCTTCCTTTTCTCTTTTCTTGTCTTTCCCTCCTTCCATCAATAAGTATTGTTTATGATATATAAAGCACTAACTTCACTTCAAAATCAGATTTGTGTGAAATAAACAGTTTTGATAGTAATCTCAGCCTTGTCCTAAAATGGCTCCCTATTTATTAATGACCCAATTCTGCCCAATTTAGTCAGATGAAATCTTGGCCACAGAGACTTTGCAGCCACAAATCCTGCCTAGCATATTTATTCTGATTGATGTGGGTCTTCCCTATATGTGTGCCTTCTTTGGAGATGCTGAGGAAAGAGTGAATGTTGAGGAGAGGGGCAGTGAAGAATGTCTATTTTCTGCAAAAAGAGAGAAAGAAGGTGACGATACAGCTGTACACAGTAGAACTCAAGGAAAACCTAGCACCTGAGTGAGAGCCAACAAGCTCTGCAGAGAGCAGAGATGTACCATAGGTAAAGGGCAGGGGAGATGGGTCAGGGACAGGAGGGGCAGGCAGCAGGGGCTTGGAAAGATTCGCTTACCTGATCCTCGACAGTGTTTGACTCAGGCAACGTGGAGGGCATCACATATTGCCCTGTGGCTTCATTCATTCACACCCTCATGCACTCAGCAAACATTTATTAAGCACCTCCAGTGGTGCTCAGTATCCATTGAGATGATTGCACATCATTTCATTCATCAACGGGCATAAAGTCTAGTGGGAGGGAAATAAATAGACCACTGAACAAAATTCGTAGCAAAGTGAAAAAAGAGTAAGGAGGAATTAATTCTGATTGAGTTTGAGATTCCAATATGAGAACTTGATGCTTAGTCATGTGATGACGTCATGAAATATAAGACTCTAATGTACCTGTGAGGTGTCTGATAACCGTTCAAGTCAAAGAAGCCTAATGTATACAAATTTAATCTCAGAAAAAATTAGGTGGGACTGATACATTATCAGTCTTTACAAAAAAAGATTCTTAAAATAACAAATATGTCTTATGTTAATATAACATAAAAATATTAACTAACCAACCAATGGCATAGACAGATAAAGAACTTTTGAAATGTTAGTATATCTGTGTGAAAACATGGTTCAAGCTGCAAACATGTCATTGAATGTTATTTTTCATAAGCATTTATGTTCCATAAGTCAAAATATTTGTGATCATACATGCAAACAAGTTAATTTGTATATACCCAACAAACTGTAAATAGGTGGAACAGTAGGAAGCTGAACATCTTTCCATTGTCCAAGAGGTACCACTGCAGGCACCGTGGCAAACAGCCATCGGCATGGATTCCAAAAAAGTTATTCCTCTAGTTCTCTTTCCTGGCTGCACATTAAAATCAGATGGGGGGCTTTTCAAAAATCCCAGTGCCCAGGCTGAACCATCAGAATCTCTAGGAGCAGGACCCAGGCATCAGTAATTTTTAAAGCTCCTATATTATTCTAGTATGTAGCAAAGACTGAGAACCTCTGCTCTGGAGCAATGCTCCTCAAGCTTTGATGTGCATCCCACGGAGTCTTATTAAATGCAGGTTCTGATTCAGTAGGTCTGGATGGGGCCTTAGATTCTGCATTTCTAACAAGCTCCCAGGTGGTATTGGTGCCGCTGACCCATGGACTACATGGTGGAAATGACATCTGGGGGCGCATCTGATTGGACAGTGGGGACTTGGTCTTTTCAGAGCTCCTCATCCTCTAGTACAAATGGAATTACATAAAAACGACAACTCGAATGCCACTCGCTCTTGTTTAAACCAGTTCCCACAGGTGTACAGCACTCCCCGCCTCCCCTGGAAAGAGACTCCTGTGTCCAATAGTCCTTTGGTAGTTCTTTGGGGGCATCTCACATGGGCTCACAAACATCGGCAGTTAACTACCATATGATCACTTCCCCTCCTCTCTTCACTAGCTTTTTGAGTTTTACTGAGACCCCATTCTCTTCCCCCAACCACAGGACCCAGAGTGACTCCAATGGGAGATGCAGCCAGAAGACAATTCTAGGTCAAAGTCACCTGCCTGTCCTCAGAATCGCTTGTTCCAAATGACACTGTATAGCTCGAGGTGTTGGGTTTCATCTTCCCACACAATGAGTTCTCTCTCAGGAGGGTCCTTATTACCCACAGCAAAAATGTGTCCAGGGAAACCATCACACCAGGGCGACAGCCTGTCTGAATCCCTGCTCATGTTCAAGTAGGAACCACAGCCACACCCAGATTTGTTTTGTTGCTAGAGAGAATAGAACAAGCCTGATAGAAAAAAGAGTTTGTAGAGACAGGAGGAAAGAGTTCTCAGGAGGAGTTAGTGCCAAGGAGCACTATTGCCACAATCTCCATAGCAACAGCAACACTGCCTGTGATCCCTGCCCACTGGGTACGTCCACGCGGGGAGGGCTGGGCTCCCTTGAGTGTGTCAGTGCAGGGACATAGGACCTTCTCAGAAGGCCTTCACAGACTGGGTGTCTCGACTGCAGTGGACCTCATGTGACTGGGCAGTTGTTGGGTGGGGTGGCAATGGGGTTCTTTTCTTTGCCAAAATGCACATTTTTGTTGTTATTTGAGGGGCTGCTAGGCAGTTGAAGTGGCCTTTACAATGATGTCTATTAATTTACTGCAGTATAAAATAATAAATTCCAGGAAAATTTAAATGAGTTCAGGATTTCAAAACCATTCTGCTGACATTTACACCAAATGGGCTGGCTGCAGAGCACAATCACGTCCAATGTATGGGCAGACGTCACTGGACAATGGCTCACGGCTCACCAGGATTTCCCCAGATCTGCTGGATTCATCCAGTTAGGCCTAACTGGATTTTTGACAAAACATTTCTGAACTGGAGGGGTCTTAGAAAACCATGTAGGTCAACCTCTCATTTATTTATTATGGATGGATGGTAACTGACTTGGCCAGGGGCAACACACAAATGAAGGTTAGAGTCGAGACTATTGTTTAGTGCTCTTGGCTTCCAGTGCAGGAGTCTTTCTGTACCTGCTACCATAACTCTTCATCCCTCTACCTCCAAAATGGGGAGACTCCATGTAGTTAAGCTGCCAGTAATCTGTTCATTGCTAAAGAATGACCATTGTAAAACTCTGGACACTAAGCTCCTCTAGCTATAGCTTGAGCCCATCAGCGGGTTGACATAACGAGCCCTAGGCTTTTATGTACTCATCTGCTTCCAAGCCCAGCTCCCTCTTTTGACAACATAGCTCCTGGCACACGTCTCAGTCCTCTCCAGCCCTCTCCTGGTGGAACCCTTAGGACCCCGTACTTCCAGCTCCTGTATACACAGCCATGGTGGGACATTAACACTGGCTTGATTTCCTCCAGAAATGAGCAGTCTTACTGGGCACTTCCTATTGGCTCCACATGGCTCCAAATCACAGCCCATGGCCACGAGAACTGCCAGCTCCCTCAACAAAATTGGAAACTTTGTGCACCCCACGAGAGGCTTTATTTATTACCTCTCCCAGAGAAAGCAGACTGGGGCAATAATCGTCAAAGTAATATTTACCCCTTAATAACTGCCTATTTTTATACCAGTGTTAGAGGTTAATAGCAGTGTTATTTACTCCTCTGCCAAAAAGAACTGAAGGATGTGAAATGTAGCAGTCAATAAAGCTGAACAGTCAGATAAATAACATTCATATTATTTCCTGACAAATCCTTCTGCAACATGGGGATATAAATAACCCTAAGAAAGCAGTCCCTGCATTACAAGTTTACTGATGTGTAAAATGTAATTTTAAAAAGAGCTTTGAACCCTAGAAGCATTGGATTCTATAACTATATACACCAAAGACAGCCACATGGTTGTGTGCATGCACATGTGTGTGAGCCATCTGGGAACATACGTTCATTCTCAGACATACTTAGCATCATGTGTACACGTGAATATGGAGTCAATGTGTGTAGCTATTACCTTTCATTTCCTCTCGACCTCTGTGATGTGCACTTCTCTGCTTTTCTTCTACCTCATTGATGGCTTTTTGCAAGTCTCCTCCTCTTATGCTCCCAAGTTAGGGCACACGAGGGCTCTGTCCCAGTTCTGCTCTAGTACCTTCGTTGGCGATTCCACCAATATGAATTTGGGGGGAGGGGAGACACAACTTAGTGCATGTGTAGCTCTTGCTAATGTCTGGAATCCTGTCGACATTGCCAATTGCAGAGCTACAGGCTAATGTCGGAATTCTGCCCACGTCACCAATTGTCGGGCTTCACGACTTCGCCAGTTGTAAAGCTGGGCAACCACGCTAGTTGTCGGGTTCTTTTACCTGCTGGTAATCCTGCCGACTGGACTGATTGTTGAGCTAGGGCTGGATCTGGAGCTCCCAGACCCCTCAAGCCCATTCACAGACTGGGTCACAAACCCTTCACACACCAGGCTGGGTCACCAAACCCCTTCATGCAGGTCTATGAGCTAGGTAACCGGCCAAAAGGTCCTTGGAGCCATAGATTGGAAAGCATGGCTGAGCCAGGCAGATGCCCAAGGCAGATGCCTGCCCGCCTGCTTCACTCAAACTACTACTCTCCCTCTCTCCCTCTCTCTCGCTCTCTCTCTTAGAATAGCAACAAAATTAAAAAGATACATTGGCCACATGTGCACTAACTCCACACACATGCACACACACACACACAATTTGCTTACAAAGGATGTGCTAAAACCACATCCAACTGGACCTGAGGCGAGGGCCCTGACCAAAGCATTCTATTTTTCCCAACAGTGCATAACAGCATCTAATAAAGAATAACAGTGATGATAATAAAAGCTGACATTACTGCAATCTCATTATGTTCTGAACATTGTTCTAAACACTTTCCCTGTATTATCTTAGCTAATCTTTACAAACACTCCATAAGAATATGCCACTATTATCAGCTCCATTTTCCAGATGAGGAGACTAAGGCACTGAGAAATTAAGTGACCTGCCTGAGGTCACAGGTTATAAGTGGTGGAGCCTGTTTGATTCTAGGATCTGTGTCCTTTACCAGCACCCTGCCTTGCTCCCTGAGGACTTATAAATCTCTGCTGAATGAATGGAGGACGGGGAAGCATGCTGGGTGTTCAGCATGCTGTCTGTGCCTGCGTCACAAAGGCAGGTGCATGCCTAACACTGGATGAATTAGCCAGGGGTACCTTGTTTATATCTGATGCTCCCTTTTAAGAAGGATTTTATGCAAAATATACTAAAAGACATCTATACAATATAATCAGAAAAATAGAAATTAAAATAGGAAATAAGGAGGAAGGAAAGGAAGAAGAAACATACAAATCATGAACATTAATTGAGAGTTGCCGAAGTTGAACACCAGCTTTGGCTCCAAGCTTCCCTAGTTCTTTTATTGGGAAAGAAAGCACACTAGTTCCTTAGAAAGAGAAAAATAATCCTGGAGCTCACTTCCAAATACATGTCTCACACGGGCTCTTACATAATAATAATCATTAAATGACATAATGTTGATCATAAAACAAACTCAGGAAAAAGAAAAGGTGAATTATCCCAAAAGGATCCACATCCTTTTTTCTATTTTTTTTTCTTTCTGCCTGTGACATTCTATCATGACCTTCTATTGATGACATTTATTCATTCTCAGTTCATTAATCCATTCTGGGTTGAGCCCAACAATCCCACAAAACCTTTGCTGACCTTCGTACCAACCAAGTGGAAGAGCTTGGCTGGTCCTCCAAAGCCATTGTGTCCAAGCTCCAGAAAGCCCCAGAGGNCAGGAAAAAGAAAAGGTGAATTATCCCAAAAGGATCCACATCCTTTTTTCTATTTTTTTTTTTCTTTCTGCCTGTGACATTCTATCATGACCTTCTATTGATGACATTTATTCATTCTCAGTTCATTAATCCATTCTGGGTTGGGCCCAACAATCCCACAAAACCTTAGCTGACCTTCGTACCAACCAGGTGGAAGAGCTTGGCTGGTCCTCCAAAGCCATTGTGTCCAAGCTCCAGAAAGCCCCAGAGGGCGTTTACTGTGGTGCTGAAATGTTAACCACTGGGAAAGAAGCTCGCATTTCAAAGAGAAGTCTGAGTGTATGCAAAGTAGTGAATCATCTTTTTGCTTCCTTTCTTTCTGTTGTACTAGTGACTTAAGAGACATGTTTGGAATTCCTTGTGGGGAATTCTGAAAAGGTTTTCTCCCTAGTATTTTTAATAGTATGGACACAGAATAGGTGTTTATTAAATTGTGGAATTTCTGGTAAAGAGCAAATTGGAAGAACATTTCCAGAAGGCAATTTTTGATAAGTATGGATAGTTTCAATAATAGTGATGAGCCCCAGTTCCAAGCATCTATGATTTTACCCTGAAATAACAGTGAGAGATGTGCAAAAAGATTATGAACAAAGATGTTCATTACAGAAATATTTCTGACAATGAAAACAAGAAATTAGGGGGTTGAGTTTAGGTAAATCCATGAATGATGGATCAAAGATTGGAAAACTCCGAATAATACTACATATGTTCTGCAACTTTTTTTTTCATATAATATATCTCAGTCAGTTTCCATAGCAGCATCTAAAGGTCTACTATATTCTCCACCCATTGTCCACTCTTCATCATAATAAATTTCCAATAGACAGAAAAATTTAAAGAATCATACAATGAACATCTAAATATTCACTTTATCAATTCAACAATTACCACATTCTTTTTTAAAAGTTGTGGAGTAGCCCGTGTAAAGACAAACCATCTATTTACTAGTTCCCTACTGATGTACATTTCTGCTTCTTTCGGGTTTTGGTGTTGTTACACAGTGCATCGCTAATCACCCTTGTGCATATGTTGTTGTGTATATACACAAATAGACCCACAGTATAAATTCTTAGAGGCAAGAACTGCTGAGTCAAAAGATGTAGTGTTCTAGAAGTCAAATTGTCATGTGGCTTTACCAAAACAATTGCAACAAGAGGGCAAGAGAACCCTCATTTCACTGCATGTTTGCCAACATTAGTTATCATCAAACATTTTAAATAGCTTGCAGTCTAACAGACGAAAATGCTACCTTAGTCTGGTCGGGCTGCCATAACAAAATACCATAGAGTGGGGAGCTTAAACAACAGAAATTTATATTCTCATAGTTCTGGAGTCTGAAAGTCCAAAATCAGAGTGCCAGCCTGGTTGGGTTCTGGTGAGGGCCCTCTTCCTGGCCTATAGACAGTGACTACTTGCTGCGTTCTCACATGTCGGAGAGAGAGACAAAGAGAGAGAGGGGAAGCATGCTCTCTGGTCTCAGTTGTCTCTTCTTATAAGGGCACTAATCCCATCATGGGGGCTCCACCCTCATGACCTCATCTAACCCTAATTATATCAAGGGCCCCACATCCAAATACCATAACATTGGGGATTAGGGCTTCGACATATACATTTTGCACAACATAGACATTCAGTGCACAGCAGTATCTCATTTTTATTTGTGAATCTTTTATGGTTTTTTTTATTGTATTTGCTTTTCCATTTACTGCCTGATTAGCTGCTTCATCCATTTTCCTACCTTATTAATTAG